>NC_091461.1:115105864-115300864 GCF_027789765.1 Dendropsophus ebraccatus
CCTTTTTTTTTTATTATTAAAAATAATAGGTACCTTTAAGTCACGTGGAAAGGTTGTGATCATAGTTTACTTTTAGAGCAGACTTCCTTGTCTGTTACTATTTACGTAGTCAAACCTTCCTTTATTTGACCTGGTAACAGCTGCACGGAGAGGTCACAGAGGTTTTAAGGTGTGGAAGCTTTAACATATTTCTGAATACCACAAATGGATCTTTTATAGAGGGTAAATTGTATATAAAGGTTTACAGCAGGGTGTCCTTTTCTTGCACTTAAAATAGTAATCCTGCTACTTAAATTATCTGTCAGGGGAAAAAGAAACTGAATATGTACTTAAAGGAAAAGTCCAGTGAAATGTTTATTAAAGTACTGTATTGCCCTCCAAAAGTTATACAAATCACCAATATACACTTATTACGGGAAATGCTTATAAAGTGCTTTTTTCCCTGCACTTAATACTGCATCAAGGCTTCACTTCCTGGATAATATGGTGACGTCACTTCCTGGATAACATGGTGACGTCACTTCCTGGATAACAAGGTGACGTCACTTCCTGGATAACAAGGTGACATCACTTCCTGGATAACATGGTGACGTCACTTCCTGGATAACATGGTGACGTCACTTCCTGGATAACATGGTGACGTCACTTCCTGGATAACATGGTGATGTCCCGACCCGACTCCCAGAGCTGTGCGGGCTGTGGCTGCTGGAGAGGATGATGGCAGGGGGATGCTCGGTGTCCCTCCAGTGCCCGGTGTGCCTCTGCCATGGTCCTCTCCAGCAGCCAAAGCCTGCACAGCTCTGGGAGTCGGGTTGTGACATAATTTCCTGGATAAAATGGAGATGTCTAGAGATGAGCGAATCGGGTTCGGGTTCCAGTCCATCCGAACCCGAACGATCGGCATTTGATTAGTGGTGGCTGCTGAACTTGGATAAAGCTCTAAGGTTGTCTAGAAAACATGAATACAGCCAATGACTATATCCATGTTTTCCACATAGCCTTAGGGCTTTATCCAAGTTCTGCAGCCACCGCTAATCAAATGCGGAACGCTAGGGTTCGGATGGACTCGAGCATGCTCGAGGTTCGCTCATCTCTAGTGATGTGACTTCCTGGATAAAATGGTGAAGCCTTGATGCAGTAGTAAGTGCAGGGAAAAAAAACATTTATAAGCATTTCCCATAATAAGTGTATATTGGGGATTTGTATAACTTTGGGGAAGCAAAACAATACTTTAATAAAAAAAAATGCTGGACTTCTCCTTTAAGACCTATAACACAAGTGCAGATATGACGGGGGTAATAGACAAGTGAATGCCAATTTATTATACCGATCTCTTATAAGCCTAAAAGGGGTGACCCATTTTGGACAATCACTTCTTGTTAGAAAAGACCCTTGATAGTAGACAGAACAGATGATTTTCCCCCGGTGATGCCCCCAGTAGGTGGTAAGTTTGCCAACAGTGTCACCACTGGGGAAATTAAGCATTACACATTGCCCATTTATATCAATAGGTACAGTACAGGATTAGTCCTCCAGAGCGAGAGATGCTCTTTGTTAACCGTCTCCACTTTGACCAAGAGTTGAGGACCCTGTTTTAAGGAACCTGTCTATAAACTAAGGTTTTCTAAATTTTAGAACCTTTTTAGCCACCAATAATTGCATTAAGACATGGTAGTTTGAGTTTTTTTAATTTATTTTTTTATTTTATTTATTTTCTTCCTCAGTACTAGGAAAGTGTACTACTGATTTTAATTAGCTTCTCTATGGTTTGCAATACCTCTGCTTGAAGAGATTGATACTCCTGTTGAGCGAGCCCTAAAACGCTCGTTACTCGAATTGAGCATTTTTTCATAGCGTGACTCAAGTAATGAACCCCATTGAAAACAATAGCAGACTCGAGCATTTAACCAGGTGTTTTCCTGCTAAGCAGAACAGAAGGTGCCTGGATCGCGTTCAAGGCATGGAGTTAACAAATGTCCAAAAATTTGAACTAAAAAATGTAATGGCTTACTGCAAGAAACATTAGAACTTCCGGTGGAATGCCATCAATTGTGTCTTACAGTAACATATTGCATTATTTCTTTCAAATTTTTGTATATTTTCTTTAAATATCCTTTTAAGAGACGGAAAATACAAAAATGAATAGAAACAAATTCAATACATTACTGCAAGACACGTTAGAATTCCAGCGGTATGCCACCAATTTACGGTAGTTCTAATGTACCTTGCAGTAACCAGAGCACCACAAGATGCGCAAACCAGTATGGTGCTGATGCTCGATAGCGTATGCTTGCTCAACAATAATTACTACCAGTCGAAAGAAAAAAGGGGCCCTAGAACTTGGCCTTTTTGTATACGCATTAGAGAACCAGTCAATACTATCTGGCCCAACAACCCGGACTCTCGGTGGATAAAGCGGGAAGACCGCCTGGAAAAATGGGATACAGCCTATGGCTATGGCTGTATCCCGGTTTTCCAGGCGGTCCTCCCGCAGTATCCACCCTCTGCACGGAGGTTTAAGACAGCGGGAATAATTGCCGAGAGTCCGGGTTCGTACGAACAGCATCCCTAACAGCATTATATGGCTGAAGCTACACAGAGCCTTTTTGTAGAGAGATTTTCCAGTTTTACCTATCAAGCTATAGCTGTAACCAAAAAGAATACTGAGAGTTGTATGCAACATTGCAGACCACTGCTGTGACTCAATAGTTAATACTAATCAGTAGTGTAACAAAACATCCAGTATCATCCAGGCCTAAAGAAGAAGCAATATGTAGTAAAGTCAAAAATATGGAGCAATCGGTATCGCTTTGGAATACTTTATTGCAGCATATGGCCAATAGCTTTCCTCCTCTTGCAAGGTCTTCTTTCGAGAGCAGTATAAAGCTGCAGCAATCTACGTCCCAAAACCGATATAATCTGCACTAAACAGAGAACTCCTTGTATTTATATTGCTTTATTAAAGCAACAAAATAAAACCTTGCTCTAGGAAACAACAAGGAAATTGTAGGAGAAAGGATCAGCCAAGTTCTACGCAATTAGCCTATCGGTAAACACAACGTTCCATTAACTCGCTGAGCTGATATAAAAGAATTAGAGAGATACCTTGTAACAATATAAGTAATTAAAAATGTTTTGTCAGGGACAAACAATAAAGATATACAATACACATATTAAAATTTACCATCACTTTATGATCAGTGGGGCTATGACCTCGGACATACCCAACAATTTTATATTATTTACTCCGGGAACAAAACAAACCCTTAAGGTGCTCATACACTCACAGCATACATTCCTCAAACCTTTATATTAGGGATGGTCCGAACCTGGTTCGGGTCGGGTTCGTACAAACCCGAACCCTTGGAAATGATTCCCGCTGTCTGCCCTCTCCGTGGAGAGGGTGGATACAGCGGAGGACCGCCTGGAAAACTGGGATACAGCCATAACCATAGGCTGTATCCCAGTTTTCCAGGCGGTCCTCCCGCTGTATCCACCCTCTCCACGGAGCGGGCAGACAGCGGGAATCTGATGCTGAGCGTTCGGGTTCAAACGAACCCAAACCTCGGCAGATTAGTACCATCCCTACTTTCCATCCCTTTCTGTCTTAAGTGATTGAAATACAGGGCTCAGTGCTGGAAGCCAAGCCCTGTATATCAGTCATGTGGGGGAGGGAGAAGTGTGCATTCATGGCTCAGCATGAGCTCTAAGCATGACATGGAGCTGACAGATTCCCTATAAATGAAGTTACTCCACTGGGAACAGGCCAACCATGTAACAACTGTGGGAGTCAGCTGACCTGAGTGTGCAAGTCTAGAGGACACACTGGAGGAACAGCAGTCGGCCAACCAAGTGTAAGAGGCCTATTCCACGGACCGATAATCGGCCTGGTAATCAGTAATGATGTCCCTGCAGCTCTCGCTAAACGATTATCAGGCCGTGGAATAGGCCCAGTAAACGAGCGTCGAGCTAGCAGATCGGCGCTCATTTACATTATTGATCGGGCCCCCATCGGCCCGTGGAATAAGGCCCTAAGCCAGTAGCAATCTAAAGTATATACAGAATGGTTATGGCTATAAAATTTAATCTTCAACTTTTTGAATTTTTTTTCTTTTTAATGTTTGTCTTGCATTGTCTATCTATCTATGTGCTCTAGGCATGCATTGTCTTCCTATGTACCATACGAATGAACAACCTTGAATTTAATCCAGACTCTGATGACCGCAGCTTGAGGTGAAGTACCCCAGGCACAAAACAAGCAGCACTGAGCTTGTGACCTACATCTTCCAGTGCCGCGGTTATTCACGTCAAGGGTTTACCTAATAGGCTACTCCTCTAGATAAACATTTACAGATTTGGTTCTTGCATCGTAATAATAATACTCCGTCCTTCAAACCCCATCTTATTGTGAAGCCTTTACAAAGAGTCCAGTGTTCAGCCAGACGTTTCTTATTGTGGGAATCGTTTTATCCGGCCCTAACAAGCATGCACTCATAAAGAGAGGCTAATGGTAATGTTTTATGACAAGCTTTCGTTTCCTTTGGTGTACGGTGAACACACACTACTATTTCACTGTGGGAGCGCGGGATGGAGGTCGATCCGTCATTTGTAATCAAAGGCAAGTAAATTACTTAAAAACTCATTTACATCTTTCCATCTTATATATTGCATGCTAACAGCGGGTGGTCCATCAATACTGGTTTGCAGAAGTTGGCTTAAAGGGGTTGTCCGGCGAAAAAAATTATTCACAGAATAACACACATTACAAAGTTATACAACTTTGTAATGTATGTTATGTCTGTGAATGGCCCCCTTCCCCGTGTCCCACCACCCCCACCCGTGTACCCGGAAGTGTGGTGCGCTATACATTACCTGTCACGTGCCGACCACGGTCTCCGATCCTCAGCAGTGACGTCTTCTTCGGGAGGCCAGCGGATCTTCCCGAGTGCTGGCCGCCCTCTGCAGCGTCATCCGAAGCTCAGCCGCGATTGGCTGAGCATAACTGTGCTCAGCCAATCGCGGCTGAGCAGCTGATGACGTGGCCGCGTCATCAGCCGCTCAGCCGCGATTGGCTGAGCATAACTGTGCTCAGCCAATCGCGGCTGAGCGGCTGATGACGCGGCCACGTCATCAGCTGCTCAGCCGCGATTGGCTGAGCACAGTTATGCTCAGCCAATCGCGGCTGAGCTTCGGATGACGCTGCAGAGGGCGGCCGGCACTCGGGAAGATCCGCCGAACTTACGAAGAAGACGTCACTGCTGACGATCGGAGACCGTGGACGACACGACATGCGGTGAGTATAATGCACCACACTTCCGGGTCTAGCGTGGGTGGGGGGAAACACGGGGAAGGGGGCCATTCACAGACATAACATACATTACAAAGTTGTATAACTTTTTAATGTGTGTTATTCTGTGAATAATTTTTTTCGCCGGACAACCCCTTTAACATGCAAAGTACAGTTTTGAAGAAAAGCTTTTCCAGAAAAGGTGCTGGACCTGGATCATCTATTACTCAAGTCTCGCTCTCGCTCAAAGAGGAGGAGAAAATAGGAACCTGGTACTTTCTATATTCACAACATAACCAGAATAAATGTAAGGTATACCAAAGGTTTCGGAAAGATGTTGGCTCGTAAAACTGATCTAATGGCCCCACAGAAGTTACAAAGAGTGTCTCCCGCTTTGGAGGACTTGCCTTGTCCTGTATTACACATTCAGCACTCTAATTTGAATAGGCACTGTGTAATACTTACTTTCACCTGTGGTGGCACTGCAGGGAAAATGAACACTTACCGCCACTTTTTTCCTCCAAAATGCTGAGAATTGCTAGGGATTCCCTATAGCAGGGATAGGGAACCTTCGGCCCTCTTGCTGTTGCAAAACTACAAATCCCATCATGACTGCACAGCCGAAGCTTTAGCTTTTTTATTAGAAATAAGCTGATCACAAACTGTCCTCGTAAAGGGGTTATCCAGTGCTACAAAAACATGGCCACTTTCTTTCAGAGACAACACAACACTTGTCTCCAGTTCAGGTGCAGTTTGCAATTAAGCTCCATTCACTTCAATGGAACGGAGCAGCAAAACCCTGCAAAAGCTGGAGACAAGAGTGGGGCTGTCTCTGCAAGAAAGGGGCCATGTTTTTGTAGCGCTGGATAACCCCTTTAAGCAATAATCTGAAGTCTGCAAGGCAAAGTCCTGAACCTGTAGCCGTTGCAAAACTATAGGGGGACCAAGGAGTAAGTAAATTTATCTGCAGCGCCCCCGCAGGAATAATAAAGTATTACAACCCACTCAAATCACTAGTTAGAGATACCTGAAATTAACCTCCCTCTTTGTTATCAGAGAACCCCCCTTTTATTTAACCAAACACCCCTTTTAGTCTAAGCCAGCCCAACCGGCCATGACGCAGTACATGGGCACCCTAAGCCTCCCCCTCCCCTCTTCTCTGCTCTGTATTTCTACTCAGCACTGGGAGTGAATCAGTAATCTACAGCAGATCCTTTTATCTGTCTTTGCACTTTGATGCACATGTGCATTTGCTACGTTACAAGCAGCCCGGAGAGCGTGAGCGAGGACATGGGGCTGCATTTACAAGAATGCCTGCGTTTCTCCACCCCTACTTATTAAATGCAGCATACATAATCCTTAATTGTACGGTGAGATAATTCTTCCTAAACATATGGTGCACGCAGCTGATGAAACGAAATAAATAAATAACTGCAACGACTCAACCAACGTGACTCAAGTCATTAAGCGACAAACAAAACATGTTAACCCTTTAAGGCCTCTTTGTGCCCTGGAGAAGATATCCCATCAGTAAAACCACAGCGGCTGCTGCTCCAACCCGGGAGTTAACAAGTAACCCAGTATTACCACTTACTCTGACTAATAACTTTTTTTTTAGGGAAGTGGTAAACCAATGTAGCATTTAGGAGCCAAGTAGCTATATGTAACAGCTGGCCGGCTACTGTAGCCACACAGAATGATGCATCACTCTGCTAAAAAAAAAAAAAAATCATGTGGATTTCAGTATTTGTAATTTTTTTTTTTTTTACAAGTTGAAAGTAAATTAACAATAATTAAAAAAAAGGAAGATGGGAGAAACGCTGGGACTCTGCAGAACTGCAGCATTACTGCAGAATATAATCTTATGTAACCATGCTAGAGTCCAAGTCCGGCATTTGAACACCGACAGCTAAAGTTGGTTGAAGACCAAGGAAGCCCTGGAAAAAAATGAATACAGCCTACGGCTGTATCCCTCCATGTTTTCCTGGACCTGCTAGGGTTGAATCCAGCTTCTTCAGCCACCGGAATTCAAATGCTGGACAATTAGACTCGAGCATGATGCAGTTGTGCTCAACTCTGGTAGAGATCAGTATGAGTGATGGAAATAGCCAAAGCTAGACCGCCACAAAATGTTCTCATTCAGTGGGAAAACACCCTAAAGACTCAGGTAGACTTAAGGCCTTATTACACAGAAAATTATCGGGCGTTGCGCCCGATAATTGTCTTGTGTAAAAGAAGGCAACGATCAGCCGACATGAACGATGTCGGCTGATCGTTGGTGCCGTCACGGAAAAGGAGTGGCGGCAGCAGACCGCTGCTATCTGCTATAGGCTGCCCAGACGATCTACCGATCACCCGGGCAGCCCCCCGCTCGTCTTTTCCTCTGTTGCCCCATGTAGTAGGGGCTTTAGGGTGTGGTGAACAGTGGTCATCAGCCATTGTAGCCCGCTAAGGGGGACCTGAATATGCTATGCCCATCAGAAAATTACATCAAAGGGGGCTGTATACCAATAGTAGTGTATTCATAAAGCGTAAAAAAGTTATATATGAAAAAATATTTCCAACAACTCTCTCACACCAATCCCCACAGTAGGCCACTATAGACAGCTACCTATCTCCTGTAACAAAGTATAAGGCATGTTAAAATAAAAAATGCCTGACCCCCTTTCTCCCCTCAACATCTGTACTTTATATAGGAAAAGTTGAGAAAACCCCATAAATTTTAGATGATCAACCGCTCCCACCAAAATGGCTTGCTGCATCCAGCAATAAGGCAGTAGATATGGCAACTTCAAAAACACTTAAAATTTTTCAACCAAAAGATCTCGGTCACGGAAAAGAGGCTGTCAAAAAAATACAGGTTCCTAGAAACAAACTCCATTGAACCTTCTGATTTCATTGACACCACTGAACAGAATATGTATGACGACCTCCCAGCTCTTCCCTGAAGACAGCGAATTGGCGGCGGACCACAGAACTTGGGAGCAATGGACTCTACCCGACTCTTTCCGTAGTATAAAGAATTGGTGGTGGATCACAGAACTTGGGAGCAATGGACTCTACCAGACTCTTTCCGTAGTATAAAGAATTGGTGGTGGATCACAGAACTTGCGAACAGGGACCTTGTGGGGGATTGTACAAGGACATATCTCTGGCCAAATACCAATGTTCTTTCGAGCCACACAGCAGATTTTTCATCTGTAACGGTATTACAGAGACTGGCGTACATGTCACTATTGCAACACTTGGTTACATCTAATCTTTTTCAAACTTTATTGGAAATATTCAAGGTCTCAGTTGTGTCGCCATAACATGTTGTGCCCCTTATAATGACCGTGAAAGCTCCTTTGCAACTGACGTGGCTGTCGCCCAACTATAGAGAGACCGTCCGTTACAGGAAGCCCTATTAAATAATACATGAGCCTGAATGTCACTAGTAATATTACAATCCCTATTAGATAACATTGTGGTTACACAGGGTGTGTTCCTGAGAACCAGGCTTCTGGTGACAATGCGCGTCTTGTGAGGAATAAGTCTGAGACGGTGAGACGGACATCTCGTAATTATGTAATCTAAAATTAGCAGAGATAACGTCGCATTCTCAGTCTATTTGTGTATTAGAGACGGGGGAACCTGCAGCCTCTTGATCTGTTGCAAAACTACAATCCCCATCATTCAAAGCTTGATGAGAATTGTAGGTCGTTTTGCAACAGCTGAAGAGCTGAAGGTTCCCCATCCCTGTGATGGCCCAAAGTCAGTCCCTTTAGTCTTTTCCCTTCTTTTTTCCCCCACGCTGAGATTTCCCTCTGATCTTAACGTTACATAGAACTAATATTTCTGGAAGAAAATGAAATCCTCCCGAGGCCCAGCACATTGGCATTAAACTAAATGGAAACCACAACCTTCATTCATAAAAGCAGACATTTCCTACACAAGAGTAGGAGGCATAAAAACAAGGTTCAATCCTCCAGATACTACACGGCCTGATCCTGAAGTATAGGCAGCACCGCCGCGCTCTATAGAACAAACATAGATAGGTTGGTGAAGCCACCAGGGTGCGGGGAGGCCCTCTGTGGCCCGGCAGTGACATCACACGCGCTCCCCAGTCATCATGGATACATGTGTATTCTCACTAATAGCCCAATTAATGCCAGAGATGTGTTTGTTCGCAACGGCGACAACTTGTCTGCACAATCACATCAAATATTATTGTTGAATCACTTGAAGAAAACTCAATAAAACAGGATTTTGGCAGATGGGGAGGCGCTGCCGGAGGAGCTAATGCATTATCCCATGCCATTAGAAACAAATGGAAGAAGTAGATAAACACGCACCCAAAAGTTCTCAGCTATATTTCTAGAAAAATACCGGAATAGTTATGAAAACAGGAAGGACGTGTAGCAATGGGTTCTGGGATATCGTGCTGCTCAATAAATACTTGTTAAAGACTATATCATTCCGATAGAGAGTGAGAAAGAGACGATAGATAGATAGATAGAGAGGAGATAGATAGAGAGGAGATAGATAGAGAGGAGATAGATAGAGAGGAGATAGAGAGGAGATAGATAGAGAGGAGATAGATAGAGAGGAGATAGATAGAGAGATAGATAGATAGATAGATAGGAGATAGATAGATAGGAGATAGATAGTAGATAGATAGATAGATAGATAGATAGATAGGAGATAGATAGATAGGAGATAGATAGATAGGAGATAGATAGATAGGAGATAGATAGATAGGAGATAGATAGATAGGAGATAGATAGATAGGAGATAGATAGATAAGAGATAGATAGATAGGAGATAGATAGATAGGAGATAGATAGGTAGATAATCTTATAAAAAAGCAGACTCTAAAGACAGACAAACCGCTAAAAAACATGTCAGATGAAGGCTACTGCTCTCTGTTATCAGCCACTTAGACCAACAGTGATGGGAATGCCTGCTTCTCCTGGGACAATCACACCTTTGGTGTGATTGATCACAGCTTCTCCTCCTCCTCTTCTCCCACAGCTGCACATTTTAAGGCCTTTAAGGCACCTGGTTCTCCTCTAAAAATTCAGCTAACATCTTGGGGGATGGGTGTTATCTGAAGACAGCCCCTTTTACCACTGCAGCTCCTGTTATAGCTGCTTCAACCCTCCAGTACCGCCAACCCTACCCGTTAACCACATGGCGCCTATTATGGCTGTGCCCCCCGCCGCCCCGTGTTATTGCTGTGGCCCCCTATTATGCCTGTGCCCCCCTGATATCGCAGAAGCCCCCATTACTGCCGGCCCTCTCAGCCAGGCGAGCTGCCTTACTAGAGATCAGGGGCCATTTACCTCTGTCCCCACAAGCAGCTATTACAGCAGTCTCCTTGGCCCGCCGCGCACCTCGCCATGTCCAACTCCTGAACCTATTCACAGGAAGCACCGGACCCGGACGGACGATCGTCTAATGACTCCTCGAAAACCCTCAACCCGTGAAAGAAAGCGCTTGGTATTAAACCTGGCGGAGGGATGTAAAAGAGGAATAAAGACCCTTGGCAAGCGAGTGTCCCCTTTACTGTAATCCCGTACTGTCCTAAGTCATCCAATAATGGCCGATTGTGCATGGGTCAGCGCTGACAGTTCAGGCAAACAAAAGGCGTCTTTATGCTTCATCTGGACGAGGCTAGGTGCTTATTCGATTTCTTCTGCATCAGGGGCAGTGTTCCTTACCTAATATGTATACATTTGCCGAGCGTTATTCAGTCTTTGTTGCATCTGACCCTCACTTGGCATTTCATTGCCAGTCCACCGGGGTATTCATGCTTCACGGCTCTGATGCACACACTGAAAGCTTTATTTATGTCGTGTACAGAGAGAGAGGGGAGCGCCAATCTCTATTAGACAATATCCTGGTGAGGGTGGCTGCCAGGGCTGACCCACGTCTGTGCCAAGGACAGCGACACTGGGGGGAGGGGAGGGGGCCTGGGCCGCTGGGGCTCATGCACTGACATCTTGCATAGGCCTAAGGCCGGTGGATACTGCAGGAAGATTTGCAAGGCATATTAGCTGAAACCCTAAGCCCTGACGTGCTGCTTGGCGCTGGACCGGCGGCAGCTACACATGCTTTAACCCATTGCAAGCCAGAAGTTTCACAACTGGTAAAAGATATAGCAGAGCTGAAGGATATATTTGTAACTACCAGATTATAGTAACGCTCAGAAATGATGCACTCTAAACTAATAGGGGGAGATTTATCAAACATGGGGGAAAATTTATTAAACTGATGTAAAGTAGAATTGGCTCAGTCGGAGCCAATTCCACCTCCACCATCAGATTCCACCTTTAATTTTTTCTAAGAATCTTTGAGGGATGAAAGGTGGAATCTGATTGGTTGCTAGGGGCGAGTGGGCCAGTTTCACTTTACACCATGTTTGATAACTCTCCCCCATGATGTAAAGTGACACTGGCCCAGTTGCCCCTAGCAACCAGATTCCACCTTTATTCCCCACAGATTCTTGGAAAAATAAAAGGTGGAATCTGATTGGTTGCTAGGGGCAACTGAGCCAGTTTCACTTTACACCATGTTTGATAAATCTCGCCCTTAGTAAATCTCTACTTAAGATGTAGCAGAGCTGTGTTTGTCATGCAAACTTTGGGGCTGCACTGCTCTTACAATGTGCTCAGATACTGCAGTCGGTTTAACATAGTTCTACTTGCAGGTCGGGCAACAAAGAATGAGCCCAAAGGGCACATTACCCAGCTCTGCTACATCCAGCCTGGTATTGGGATGTCAATTTTGAGTGCTTTAGAGCAGATTTGTGTCCAGATGTAGCAGAGCTGGGTGTTTCATGTCCGTTGAATATGTCCTGATCCCCGCATCTTAATACTACGTTTACACGAAGCAATAATTCGCCCAATCGATCGTTTAACAATTTTAAAGCAACGGTTTTGTTTTTATAACTATCAGCGTTTAGACGAATAAATCGTTAGAAAAACAGAAAATTGGTAAAAAAAATCGTTATTGCAATCGTTTTAAGATCCTCTCACACACATAGGGTGAATTGGTGAAAGACTGACTATGATTTGAGAACGTTAAAAGAACGTTAAAAGATCAAAATGAACGATTTCTCGCTCGTTGCTTGATAGCTCGCTGTGTTTACACAAGCCGATTATCGCTCAAATGCGATCGTTATCGCGAAAATTCTATTTTTTATTTTATTTTTTCATTTAGATCAACTGGTTTCAAAAAGTTAAATAGATAACTTCTATTTAAAAATCTCCAGTTTTCCCATACTTATCAGCTGCTGTATGCCCTGCAGGAAGTTGTGTATTCTTTCCATTCTGACACAGTGCTCTCTACTGCCACCTCTATCCGCATAAGGAACTGTCCAGATCAGTGGTAAATCCCCATAGAAAAACCTCTCCTGCTCTGGACAGTTCCTGACATGGACAGAGGTGACAGCAAAGAGCAATACGTCAGACCGGAAAGAATACAGCACTCTCTGCAGGACATCCAGCAGCTGATAGGTACTGGAAGACTGGAGATTTTTAAATAGAATTACAAACCTATATAAATTTCTGAAACTAGCTGATTTGAAAAAAAAAAAAAGAAAAAGTACTCTAATATGTAGACTTGCTGCTAAGATATGTAGAAAGTAAAACTGACAACCGCACCGATGACTACATAGAGATTACATTGATGTACCGGTATTTTCTTACCTATAGATATAATGAGGGGTAATAGAGGAATGAGACCTAATTACAGAGCTCAGTGTTTTAGGGGTCACATCTGAGGGTGTGAATTTGGCGTGACGACATCAGACGGTCTAATAACTGCTCTGACAGTCTGGGCAGAGGTCTGTAATTACTTCCCAATCACCCTGAACAGGCTGAAAATAAGCAAAGGCCGGCGGGCTCGAAATGCGTGCAACTCCTGCAACGTCATTGCATTTCATAAGTATGAGGGAGGCAGAGGTAGTAGTGGCTACCAGGCTCAGGCTCCTAAAGGGGGCTCCTAAGGTTATACATTGTAGTTAGAGGCCCTGGTTACAGATCGTGAATCAGGGGACATGAGCTTTCAGTTACACCAGGGATGGGAGACCTTCTGCCCTCCAGCTGTTGCAAAACTACAATTTCCATCATGCCTGGACAGCCAAAGCGAAGGGAATTGTAGTTTTGCAACAGCTGGAGGGCCGAAGGTTCCCCATCCCTGAGTTATACCTTTAGTCGCGACTTCTACAGCTCAGAGTCAGCGAGGTGGCGAACAAGAGAGGAGTATTATAGCTCAGGAGACGCCAGAGTTTTAGCTGTCAACATGTGAACTTTCCAGGGACTTTTACTCCTGGGTAGATATGAACACCCAGCGCGATTCAAGCCAACAGAGCAATAAACTCTACTCAACACTGCGTGCGGCAGAGGCAGCAATAGTCACTATGTAGAGCAGTGCTGGGGCGGTATTAGCTACGTTATTGGTTAATCCGGTTGGACAGGGGAGATACACCTCTAAGTTTTGCCAAATACAATCTTCAAAGGAGAAGTCAGGCGAAAATTTTTAATAAAGTATAGTATGACCCCCCAAAAGTTATACAAATCCCCAATATACACTTATTACAGGAAATGCTTATAAAGTGTTTTTTTCTCTGCACTTACTACTGCATCAAGGCTTCACTTCCTGGATAACTTGGTGATGTCACGGCCCGGATAACATGGTGGTGTCACTGCCCGGATAACATGGTGGTGTCACTGCCCGGATAACATGGTGGTGTCACTGCCCGGATAACATGGTGGTGTCACTGCCCAGATAACATGGTGGTGTCACTGCCCAGATAACATGGTGGTGTCACTGCCCAGATAACATGGTGGTGTCACTGCCCGGATAACATGGTGGTGTCACTGCCCGGATAACATGGTGGTGTCACTGCCCGGATAACATGGTGGTGTCACTGCCCGGATAACATGGTGGTGTCACTTCCCGGATAACATGGTGATGTCACTTCCTGGATACTTCCTGGATAGTCACGACCCAACTCCCAGAGCTGTGCGGGCTGAGGCTGCTGGAGAGGATGATGGCAGAGGGACACAGGGCACTGGAGGGACACTGAGCATCCCCCTGCCATCATCCTCTCCAGCAGCCTCAGCCCGCACAGCTCTGGGAGTCGGGTCGTGACTATCCAGGAAGTATCCAGGAAGTGATATCACCATGTAATTCGGGAAGTGACACCGCCATGTTATCCAGGAAGTGACACCGCCATGTTATCCAGGAAGTGACACTGCCATGTTATCCAGGAAGTGACATCACCATGTTATCCAGGAAGTGACATCACCATGTTATCCAGGAAGTGACATCACCATGTTATCCAGGAAGTGACATCACCATGTTATCCAGGAAGTGAAGCCTTGATGCAGTAGTAAGTACAGGGGAAAAAGCACTTTATAAGCATCTCCCGTAATAAGTGTATATTGGTGATTTGTATAACTTTTGGGGGGGCAATATCATACCTTAATAAAAATTTTCGCCGGACTTCTCCTTTAACAACTTGAAGACTATTAAAGGAAAAAACTTTTTCTTGGAAGTGGGAACTACGGTAATTTCCACAATGTCTACCATTCAGTTTTCCTAGAATCCAGAACAGCAAGTCTGCCGAATTATGTGTCAACACTGGTGAAAGGGACGCATCTAGTAGGCTGCAAGCCCTTGAAGGCAGCGTGTGGCCCGTTGCAAGCATTGATCAACTACATGAAAGTTAATAAGTCCTCTATCAAAGAACCACTTAGATGGCCCAATTGTCTGACGAGGGAGGATCGTGGGCACTGCTCAATCGGTTACGTAGTCCGCATCACATCCAGTCTATGTGAGTGGCTGCACGGATGCCAATAAATGATTTTTGTGTCCATAAGTAATAAGCGTAACGAACGTCCCGAGCAAGTGGGATTTAGCCTACTCAGCCAAACGGTGACTGCAGCGGTGTGCCGCCCCAGTCACTGACTGGCTGAGCGGGCCACTTGTCAACCAGGTCTTGACGTAGCCTTTTAGGGGGAACTAAATCGATATCTCCTCCCCTGGGTGGCACAGAGTCTTCGGAATCAAGTCTGGCTGTAACTCAGCACTTCACCCAGGGGAGGAGATATTGGTGCAATGGGCTCACCTCCTGTGCACCAAGCGTCACGTTTGCATATAGAGAAACCAACGTAGATTGAGGGGACCATGAACAGCATCACCACCATCTATTTGCTAGTGCCGACCAGGACGGACATATATTTATTTATTATTTTTTTTTTCCCCTACAAGAAGTGTTGCATTTGCTTTAAAGAACTGCTATTTGTAAGTTTTTGCCACTGAACAGCTAACGTAGTCTGACCAGTCACTTTATTTCGGTCACTAGTGACCTCAATGGGATTTGGCCAGTAAACCAAAAGTGACTTCATTCCTCATAAGATGTACATTTTTTTTTCTCTGCAGATGTTAATGGTTTCTGTTTACCTATAAATATCGGGGTCGCTACCTATACAATCACCGCTACTTTAAATTGCTTTCATACATCGCATCATCTTTTTTTGCTGGTGAAGGTAACAAGAGCAAAATGTATTAATGTAAATAAACTGTAAAAGGAAAAATATTATAATAAATCTACGAGGCGGCGGCGTTCAGGAGAAAAGGGCCCTAGAGACGTTTAAATCATCATGGAAGCCGGGGACTAAGCTCCATAACAGTCTTTTGCATCTTCCGTTGATTTTAATTATGTCTTTTTTAAAAGCCCCCCGCTGTGTTTTTGAAATCCTAAATGGTCTCCACTGTTATGTGACTTAACTCATTATTCCAATTCACCATCATAAAAGGCCATTCTATAATCACATGCAGCTCCGCAGTCGCCGCTACCGCACAAATTCTCATATACATTTTGTTTGATCAAAAGCATTGTGACAAAAACGGCGGGGGGCATCGCCACTGGTACATCAGTTTTTACATGGACATTTCAATGTAAATTAGGGCGAGGACAGATGCGTCGCCGATATGGATGGCGGCTCTCTTCAAGATGCAACCGGACAAAGCAAAATGCAGGTCAAGATGTTACCAATAATCGTTGACTCCAGATCTATCCCCTCCCAACAAAAGACAACCTTTTTGGAAATCATTCACAACCTGGCGATCAGCTGATCACTGCATGGTAAGCCTCTGCAGCAGCAGATCACTGTATATCTGGATTCTGAAACAGCTCAGTCATAAGGTCCAAGGTCAGGATCAGAATTGACATATGCATCTTCAAGGTGTTATCCAGGTTTAGACAAATATGGTTGCTTTCTTTACAAAAACAGCGCCACTTTTGTCTTCAGGTTGTGTGTGGTATGACGATTTAGCTCCATTCACTGCAATGAAACTGAGCTGTAATACGACACCCAAACCAAGGACATGTGCACGATCAGCCCGGCCAAGAGGGCTTGGGTTCTCAAAAGAGCATGCACAAGCTCTCATCCCCCAAGAACAAAAAGATTTTGAAATTTAACATGCCCAATTATTCCACAACTAGTTGGTTGAAACCACCAACATAATAAATATGGAAAGCTTTATAGACTAGGCTTCAATGTGATGGTCGGGTGGGTTCACACTACTGAATCCGCACGGTTAAGTTCCGGCGGATTCCGTTGCTTGTATCCGCTCACGGTGGCTCGCATGTCCGCCGGTTCTATAAACACCATTCTATGGGCGGGCGAATTATGCCATCCGCCAAACGAATGGACATGTCTATTCTTTCGGCGTATGGCGCAATTGGCCCGGCCATAGAAGGCTGTCTATGGAAAGGGTGGAGATGAGTGCGGTCGTGAGTGGGTACCAGCGACGAAGTCCGCCTGAACTTATCCGCGCGGATTCCTTAGTGTGAACCCACCCTAAGAGTGGAACCAAGGCCCTGACGTCTGTGAAGGCCCATCACAGTAAGTGGTCGGCTCTGTAACTTGCATGGTAAACGTGCCCATTTAACATGAAGAACGTTATGGGAACGGGAAAACTTTGCCCTGGACGTTAACCATTGGAATTAAAATGGGTTTAATTTTAACCTTATTAACCCTTCACTTCTAAGAAGTAAGCAACAACAGGCATGTCTTTTACAGCCATCACCCCCATCCTAGTAACATCTCACGTCTGTGTGATAAAGATGACCAGACATAGTAGAGTGTCTTGGAGTTAAACTGTTACGACACATTGCTCCATCCAGGAATATGATCCATATTACAACAGCCGAGACGGCAAAGGAAGCAATATTCATATTCTAAGAACGATCCGGATCATGGGTCAGAGACAGAACACAAGCGGACGCCATGGGCACGAGGCAGGAACATACAGACGCGTATATAGATATTTATGGATCGTCTCAGCGATGACACACAGGGGAAACATTAGCAGCATAAAAGTAAATTAATATATAACTACGGAACCGGACGCATTATCCAACGCCACCAATGGCTGCATGATTAACACCTTAAACGCTCTGCGTTGTGCCCAGTTATCGGCTGGTTACAGATGTCCCATAATTTAACCTTAATTGCCCAGACCACAAAGTCAATAAAAAAAAAAAATGTTTCCGATACTAGCGACGCAATAGTCAACAAAAAGATGGAACAAATACAGACGAAAACGTGGGACAACTTCTAAAAAAAAAAATATATGGAGAAAATAATAAAACCAGCACAGAAAGGGGGGGGGGATTTGTTTTGTTTTTTAAATGGTGAATGGCCCTCGAATTCCGTTACAACTCGTGACACATCTGTCTAAAGGGCATGAAGGATGGCATAGGGACCAAAATATGCACCCAATGGACAACAACTGGGCCTTTGCATATTAGAGGTAACCAATTATATAGTATTACAGAGTGGTATCTGAGCATATACATTACATATGATTTTGTTCAGTGTATATCTTCAGTATAACTTGTATTATTGTCCTTTTACATCTTTGCTAATCAGAGACTAAAAGTTATCTCTGTATACACGCTTCACAGCAAAGGCGGTCAATCTGTGATGAGGACCACCCACTGGACTCTTAAAGGGCTATCTATAGTCGATCGGTGTGGTGCCAACAACTGGCACCCCAACAATCAGCTGTTCAACACCCGCACTACAATGAGAACAGAAACGGAAACATGTGGCCCAATACTTGTTGTGCAGCAGCCTTGGCTCCTATTTAAGTGAATAGGAGGTGAGGCTGAAGTGAGGAAAGAAGCGGCACTGTTTCTAGAAGAAATCAGCTGTTTTTGTTTTGTTTTTTTAATTCCTTTTAATGTTATTTTATTTGTAGAATTCTCATTTTACGTGCCATAAAAATGTAAAAAAAAAAAATGAAAAAAATAAATAAATAAATGGGCATTAAAAAGGAAAAAAAAAAAGCAGTGTGACAAAACTTTAGACAGCGATTCTGCACGAATAACACCTCTGCACAAATAAGTATGACAGGGGCGGCCATAAAACCCATCCTCGATTTATAGTCTCGGCACAAGGAACTATGTATAACAAAATAAAAGCTCCAATGAGACAGTAAAGAGATAAAATAAAAAAAAAAAGTTAAATCCCAAGATTGTGTCTTTATTTCTGCGACTGATGGACGTGCTCTGTGTTTGGCCTTTGCGCGGAGCTGTCCTTCCATAAAGATGCGCGCTGACAACTTATATAGCGCTTGTAAGTGTCTATTTTTATATCGTCTAAATAGAAACCGCCCTGACAGAATCGATACGAGTTAAGATGTTCTCGTAATCTGGCTTTAACGCTATATCATTACCTTTAATCAAAAGAGCCGGCCCTGCCGGTGACATATTGACATGTACATGTAGAATGAGTCGGATGGCATTTACCTCGCGTCTAATAATTACGTATTCTACCCTCATTGTTTATTGCATTGTTTTCCCCCGGCAGGTACACGACCTACCCTTTTGCCTACTGCCCTGATCCAACCCGGCTCCACGTCCATAACAACCTACAAAAGCGGCCGGCCGGCGTCGGGAGAAGAGGCCAAGTTGGCTCCTGCCATAACACGGTCACTTATTTAAAACAACATTTTTTTAGTGCCTAAATAATGAAGCTTAAAGTATCCAAATAAATCAGCGAGAAACATCGGCCGGCGTCATACAACAACCTCTTATTAGTAAGTGGATGGTTCATATTCTCATTTGTACCTAATCAAAATCCAGTACTCTTAGAGCAAAAAATCAATAGCTTTTATTTAGACACGTAGGAGAATGCATTGCTTTACCCACAAGGCTCTGCGCTAAAGTGGCAAGATGCCGGCTCAGAGGAAAAGCAAAAAAAAAAAAAAAGAAAGGTTTTGACTGAATAAAAAAACCTTGAGAGCTGAAGACGGTGATTACAGCCTTGGGTGGACCAAAGGAAAGGGGAACGTCTCAGAATAGCAGAAAGGAGCTCGGCTTCTGAATATCAATTTACAGATTGAAGCTATAGGTCGTGAATGATTTAACTCTCTTATTTTATTTTGTGAAGAGTCTTTTTCCTGCAGTAACCTTCAGAGCTGCATGCAGTATTCAGCTAACCTTGTAGGCAACATGATTCGGTGGCCCTTGTCCAATTAGCTCTGGGCTCTGACTAGGGGCACTAGTGATCACCCCACCCACATGCCCCCGAGTCATTGTTAGAAACAACCCTCGAACAGGGCCGAGGTTCAGGTTCGTACGTTCGGCATTTGCCTCCCGCTGCCTTCCCGTTCTGTGGGAAAGGTGGAGACAGAGTACCACCTGGAAAACAGGGATACATCCTATTACCTAGGCTGTATCCCTGTTTTCCAGGCGGTACTCGGGCTGTCTCCACCTTTTCCACAGAATGGGAAGGCAGCGGGAGTCAAATGCCAATGGTTCGGGTTCCTATGAACCTGAACCTCGGGCCTATCCGATCATTTCTAGTTCCAAGCTCTTCTCAATGTGTATGGCGCTGCGGAAGGTGGACAAGCATTGTACTTGATTCTCTGGCAGCACTATAGAAAGTGAATGGAGTGGTGGTGGCAGCACACATGTACGACGACTCACGACTCCGATCATGGCACACACTCAAAGACCCTGCAACGATACAGCCCCTCTTCTCGAGGTCAGTTATTTTAACTCAAAATACCCCTTTAGGGTGCCTTCACACCTACCGTATCGCAGCAGATTTAACTAAATGAATGAACACAGCATCAAATCTGCACTTACAAATCCACTGCGGATCCGCAGCGGATTTGACAGTGCGTATTTAATGCTGTGTTCATTCATTTAGTTAAATCTGCTGCGATACTGTAGGTGTGAAGGCACCCTTAAATGGGATATCCAGAATTAGAAAAAAATACAAGAACACTTTCTTCAAGAAAAAATGCCACTCTTGTCCTCAGGCTGTGTGTAGTATTACAGGTCACAGCAAGTATGCAATGCTGCAGCCAATCACCTCCAGTGTCCCTCCAGTGCCCTGTGTCCCTCAGTGTCCCCCTGCCATCATCCTCTACAGCAGCCACAGCCCGCACAGCTCTGGGAGTCGGGTCGTGACATCGCCATGTTATCCGGGTCGTGACATCGTCATGTTATCCAGGAAGTGACATCACCATGGTATCCAGGAAGTGACATCACCATGGTATCCAGGAAGTGACATCACCATGGTATCCAGGAAGTGACATCACCATGGTATCCAGGAAGTGACATCACCATGGTATCCAGGAAGTGACATCACCATGTTATCCAGGAAGTGGAGCCTTGATGCAGTAGTAAGTGCAGAGAAAAAAGCACTTTATACGCATTCCCCATAATAAGTGTATATTGCGGATTTGTATAACTTTTGGGGGGCAATGCAATACTTTAATAAAAAAATTTCTTCTGACTTCTCCTTTAAGATGTTCAACCTCTAAGGTTTATCGATGTTTAAAAAAAAAAAAAAAAAAGCAATTCTCCTCCACTAGATCAGTTTCGGCGAGCAGACAAGATTTACTCTATTTCTCATCCCAAAGAGCAAAGCGTTTTACGGATTTATTGGTTAACAAACAAACTCTGTAATTTGGGTAATTACAACATGATTGCTTTAATCTAGAAGACTTTGTCAGATCGGGCGCAGGGTGGACCCTGTGAATCTGTCTGGTTTCTTCTATGAGCTGTCTCAGATCAGAAGATCACAGAGTCCGTATTAACTGCTGATGTGATTACCTACCGTACACCAGTAACACAAGCAACTGGCGTGTAATTGGAAGAAAAAGCATGGGATTATCACAAATAATCAGATAATGTAGAGGAGGGGGGGGGGGGGAAGACTAAAGGAAGACTTATATCACAATACATAATCACATGTATGTGCTGGGGCTCTCCAGGGGCTTCATATAGGTTATAAAGACCTATTAGCAAATAAAAATTGTGGTCTCTGTATTTCTTCTAGGAAGATGAGGAAATATTTCAAAAAGTTGACATTTGAAAACAAAACAAAAACATTACAAAATAAAAATAGTAGAGAATAGATGAACATAGTCAGGGCGGTATTTACAGCTCCTGCTGCCCTAATTACTAAACCTGAAGATGCCCCCATCTACACTCACCACCTATCACGATTTACTACTTTATGAATATGAACAATCATATTGATAGTCTGTCAGTCATGGGCTATGTTCTCACTAAGTAATAAGGCAGCAGTCTTTTAAAAGAGAAGTCCAACCGTAAGTAGGAAAATTATGAGGACGACAAAATATCAATCAAGGATTGCTAACCTCTCCCCATTCTGGCCGACTCTGGGACCCTCACCGGGTCATGACTAGAGATGAGCGAACTGTTCGGACCTTAGGTCAGACGGCCTCATCGCTCTCTCGTCATGCCTGTGATCCCGGCCGCATAGTTGCGCTCCCGGTAATATGCAGCCAAGATATTCCAGGGAATCTATGTTGAAATCCCTGGAATATCCTGGCCGCTTATTCGCGGGATCGCAACTATGCGGCCGAGATCACAGGCAAGACGAGAGAGCGCTGATGCCGTCTGACCAAAAGTCCGACAGTCCACTCATCTCTAGTCATGACATCATGACTCGGGGGGGAAAGGTCCATCCCGGCTGATGGATTGTACGCTAAGCCGAACAGTGACTGCAGCAGTGTCCCGCCCTAGGCACTGACTGGCTGAGCGGGCAGTCCATCAGTCGGGTTGTAACGTTGGCTCAGCTAAATATCCGGGAGTGACAACCCATCGCTGGAGAGGCACGGGGAGAGGTGAGTTAGTATAGTTTATCATGCTCCCCCGTGCCCCTGCCTTTCCGGGGGGGGGGGGGGGGGGGGGAATAGCTGTGGCTGGATTTCTCCTTTAATGTGACAACCTTCTTCCGATATTACTTAAAGTGAACATGACCATAGGCCGTGTTCTCACATTTGTGTTACCACATGCACCCGAAACCAAACGCCCAGGCCGTAACCAATAGCTGTATGGCCAATAATCCAAGTAACATCACACGACTACTGGGGAACAAATGAGCGTGTGGTTTCGGCCACATCCATTCCTCTGTATGTAGGAACACTGTCTGAATCAAGTTTTTATATGGTTTTTAACTACTTAAACTAGAAAAAGAATTGCCATTGTACTGTGACTATATAATACCGCTATACCAGACCTGAACAATACCACTATACTGTGACTAGATAACACCGCCATATCAGACCTGGAAAATACTGTCATACTGTGCAATGATGTTAATGTTTAATGTCATTTTGGGGTAGATGGGAATTACTTTAAGTAATATGGGACAATTCAAATTATTAAGTGAGGGGCGGCTATTATGCATTAGGCTGAGTATTTTAGTCCTACAGGAGCTGCCAAGTCACAGGGTAACTAAGTATATAGACAGTGTGGGACTATATCTCCCAGTGTGGTCTGTCTGTCTGTGCACCCTGTACTTCCAGTGACCAGGAAAGACAAGGAGCAGGAGCACCCATGCTTGGTCTCCCTCTATACTCTGTACCCGTGCCCCTCCTCCCATGAAAAGACACCAGATTTACCAAGTCAAGTCTTAAAGGGAGAAGGAGGACTGGAAAGAAATAAGGAAAAAAAAGTCCCTACATGAATCCTGGTGCTCCCCCCTCAGCGTGCAGCCCTAGGCACTAAATACAGCACCAGACACAGTGTATATTTCACATTCTGGATTGCGGAAAGGGGATTTCCAATAAAAAAAAAAAAGTACCTAAAGATAAAATAAAACAAGTAGGTATTTTTAGAGATGATAAAACAATGACATACCACTACAATATGACATCAGTGTATGATGGGTGGGGATCGGACTTCTGTGACCCACAAGGATCCGGATTCAGCAGTGCATTCCCTTCACGGCCACTATACTGTTCACAGGAAAATTGGCTCAGTTCACACATCATTTTTGGGTTGCTTTTTTTGCTGCTGTATTCAGCTATTCAAAAATACTGATTTGGGTTAAGTTCACACTGTTTTTGCTGTTTAAACATATTAACTGACTATTTATTTATTTATTTTTTATTTATTACTACCGAGTTCTGCTTCATAACTCAGTTGCCTGTTCACACGTGTTGGAGATTTGAACAATTGTAATTGTTTTTCATAGGTGTCAAATTAAGTACAGAAACCCCAAAAAAAGAGATAAAATGGCCAGAAGCCATTTTACCATGCAGAAAGGAACAATAAAGAATTTTACTATGGGCTATTTCATGTATTCATTTTTGGTGCAAAGAAAACCCCTCTGAATTCATTTGTAGAGGGGAAAAAAACTGCAAAATTAACACTTTTAAAAAAAATCTGAGCGAGAGCGCACAGTGATGAACTGGTCAGTGAACTCTTCAAAAAAAAAAAAAAAAACACACAAAAGAACTGCATAAAGCCCTAACGTCTGTAATTCCTAGGACGTGTAAAACACTAGAAACCTCTAAGTAAGCACAAAAAGTACAAAAAGGGGGTTCACACGGGACGGGCACTTTTGCATACAAAAGAGAAAAAAAAAAAAAATCTAGCTGACAAAACTAACCAGCTCGATGGAAAGTACAGGATTTAACACAGAAGCGAAATGTACAAAGAAATGAAATTAAAACGTACAAAAATAGGGACATTCCTATGGTGCCTGAGCCGATAACCACACTTCTGAACAACCACCAGCTGCTACGAAGATAGATCAGATTACTTAGCAATAACTCGGTTACAAGGAACGACTTCATTTGTGCAGCACAAAAAAATCATCATTTTGCATGGCATTTCTTACTAACCTCTGGATTCAAGCATATCAGCTACTTATGTTAATGATATTTTATCCGAGGGGGCTTGAGAACAAACTATTTTTAGCACAAAAACCCATTAGAGAGAAGGAGAAAAAAAAAAAAAAAAATCACATGTTCCTGTCCTATTTGGTGGTTAAAATAATTTCATACATTCAAAATGAAACTCATTCCGGAGCGAGAGACGGTTATACGATACTATAGATATTGCTCATTTCAGAACCCATTTTATGTTGAGTAACGTGTAGATGCTTTCACACAAGGCAAATGAATGTTCACTTCTTGGGTTATTCCAAGATTAAAAATGATCACCTATCGACAAGTGAATGGGAGTCTCCGGTCCTAGAAAGGAATAAATCCACAGCGCATGCTCTGCCTCGTTATCTATGACTTTTAGCCGATAACTGTGGATCCCGGGCACTATTCTCTTCTCATGCACAGGCAAGTGTAATGATGTCCTCGCTCCCCTCAGTGACGCAGCCCGGTTGATTCTAATGGAGGCGCATCACAGAGCGGAGGGTATATCATCACACTGGGGGGGGGGGGGAGGGGCGCGCCGGGGCCGCCTCCAGTACAGAGAGCCCGGCTGGCACATAAGAGAATGGTGCCAAAAGCAGGAACCAGGTGGCGTTTTGAAAAAAGTTCCACATCACTGGGATAACCATAGCTGGCACCGACTGGATAATGTAAAAAAAAAAAAAAAGTGATATACCTGATGGTACATTGGTTTTAGGGAACATAACTTGTACATAATTAAGGCAGCTATACTGTGAACCCATGGAGGAGATCTTAGAAGAAACCAGGTGTTTCCCCAGCCCCTTAAGTGTTTAGATTGTTTAGAGAATTCCACCCAAAGCCAATCAATGTGCCACCCTGGGGGGGGTTACAAAAAAAGTATACTTACCCATCCCCGTGCCCCGCAGCGTTGCCTTACTGATTTCCGACAGCCACCGACCTCCTGCAACATTAAGTACCCGGCTGATGGATTGCCCGCTCAGCCAATCAGTGGCTGGGGTGGGATACTGCTGCAGTCACGGACTGGCTGAGTGAGTAGTTCCTCGGTGGACGGTGACACTGCAGCAACGGGACGTACCAAAAGGCCAGGAGTAAATTACATCAGGCAGCTGCCTGAGAGCAGTGAGAGGGGTGCTATGGGGCATGGGGATGGGTTACGTATACATTCTTTGTTTTGTTCCCACAATCCCATCTGTCAGTGATTATGATTTTCACAGGACTTCTTTTTAAGAATTCTCCAAACACAAAAAGTTCCACCTATTTGGCAGAATTGGTGTCTATCTTACATGTACAGGGTTTAAATAAAATATCAATGTCTGATCCTTCTGTTTTGATGAAGATAATAGGTGTCTGGCAGCAACTTATATCCTTCTCCCTCACTACAAACTCATGTCATGTATGTCTGAATCAAGTATGCATCTTTACAGAGAGGAACAGCTGTCGGCCAAATGATGAGCAGTTACTGAAGGTGTATGGTCACCCTTGGTTGAGATTAGTCTTAGCTTTCAAAGTGACCTTAGTCTCGATTTGTGTTGGTAGATCACTAAAATTGTCAGAATTTGTCAATGTTAGGGTAGCCATATAATTTCATAACCTTCCCATACATCATGTGGGGTAGACTTCTGCCAGGCAGCAGATTATTCCTTGGGGGACCGAAAGAGTTGGACAGTCGAAATCCAGCATGACTTGACTCTTCTCCCCTCCACATCATCTGTTTAGGGACAGTCGGGGGACCCCATACACTTTCGACAGGTTTGGATGACTTTAGTACATGGGAGTCTTAAGTCTATACTGGTTTTTAATCAACAGTAGACTAACGCGTATGACCTCCTTAAGTAGCAATTACAAAACAGTACAGTCAAGCTTTCCATGAAGCCAAAGCCAAGCCCGTGATCGCGCCAGAACAGTCAAAACATGAGGTAAGCGAATGTTTTTGGGAAACTAGCTCATTAGCTCTCGAGGGGAATTAGTGACATCATTGAGGAAGCCATTTTAAGACCTGATCCAACGTTCACAAGAATACGGCCCATTAATTCATGAAGGACTAATGACCTCATCAAAGCATGACACACATGTAGGTAATAGGTGCACATTAAACGTCTAGCAAATGCCTAGTCCAAAAGCCTGCACCGACTTGTTTTATAGAGATTCAGCAATTGCGTGTATAGCAAAGGGTAGGACGCCAAGAATAAAAAAGAAAAAAACATTTAAAAGATACTGAGGGATGCATAAGGATCTAAAGGCTTTGCCAAACTAAACAGTGACAGTAAAGCTTAAAAGTGAACAATTATACGACTCATTTCCAGCTCTCCTCCTGGACAAATTCTCGCGAAGGTGCAGGGTGGAAACAGCAGGGAACTCTTGAAAGAAAAACTTTGGAATCACAGAAAACTAACATTAACGCATTACTTATTCTGTCTTATGAAAACCGCCCTGACAAGCGAGAGCCGTGCAGGGGAACATCGGTGTATTAAAAGACAAGAGATCCCTGAGGCTGCAGACACCGCCAGACGCATTTTTCACCAAAAAAACATTTCTGTTGTCTATCAATAGAAAATATTTTGCTTTCATGGAAAATAGCTTCAGTACCGCAAGATGACAGGTTTACAAAGGACAAGGATTTTTTTTCGTACTTCTTTTCACCACAACATTCCACGCTTTTATGCAGCATATTTGATCGCGTAGGACTTACATAGGTCAGGAGAGAATCTAAACATTCTTCAAATAAAAAAAACAAAAATTTTATTTTATATACATATATATACCCACCACCTATAGGTAGCTTCCCTGTACATCAATGTTCAAAGGTTTTTAAAGAGACTTTGTCAGTAGGTTTCTGATGCCCTATCTTAGGGTAAGCTCACGCTGAGGAATAGGCGAGGAATTTTAAGTGGAGTCCGCACTTAATTTTGTGTGTATTCCGCATAAAATTCCGCCCATGAAATATGTACAATGTCCCACTGTGTTCAATGAGATTTCCGCTCTGTTCTTCACTCAGCAGAATTTACACACAAAATGTTCCACCGTAGATCTGCTGTCTGCCCAAAGAAATGACATGTCAATTCTTCGGGCAGATTCTACTGCAGAAATCCGATAGAAGTCGATGGGGCTTTGAATTTCCGTTTTTCGCTCGAATTCGGCACCTATTCCGGCAGAGCTAAGGGGGAAGAAATTTCAAGCGGTAAACTTTCCTTACCTATTCCTCAGTGTGAACATACCTTAAGGGAGGTATAAACTAGTGACAGAAAAGCTGAACAACATGGAAAATAAGTAATCTCTATTATGTGCGTGAGCTCAGAAGTCCTGGAGATTCATGAGCAACTGAAAACTCCACCCACCAGCTGCTGATTGGCAGTTATCTATCCATGCTGTGTATAGGCAGTCAACTGTCAATCAGCAGCTGGAGGGCGGGGGGAGAAGTGCGGCACGAATCCCATTCTCCTGCACATCAGGAGAACGGCTAAACAGATTGATGTAAGTAATACATTGTTCTGTTCAGCATTTCCGTCACTAGTTTATGCTGTGCTCATTTAAGGCAGCATAAACCTAGTGACAGACTCCTTTTAAACATGACTAGGGATGTTATCCAAGCCATAGTAGACAACTGTTTCAGGTTTTTACCCCTTGTCAATAGAGAGCAGATGAACTACTGCTGCAGTTGAGCTTTTCTGGGTCAACAGCTTTAGAGAAACAGTTAGCTTACATCTGGAGAAGAGCTGAACTGCATGCTTTTACCAACAATACTGCATGGAGAAGACTCCAAACACCAAATGGATCCACTCAATGAAAACCAGAGCTGTGTCAAATGGTACCTCATCCAGCCAAACAGTACTCAGTACCGGTGACGATCAAGAATCTGGTAATAGCTGTCTGGCTTTAGTAGCGTCCAAAGTCATGTTTTGGTTCAGACACTGACTCACAGAGTAGCTACCTATAGGTGGCGCTCCAGATACAGTTTACCTCCTATCTGGATTAGAGATGATATCAGTATGTTTTCTAGTAAAATTTACGCAAACACTAAGACGAAACTTGGATTACTATTTCCCAGGGTGCATACAAGAGGCCATGGAGGGGTTCCTACAGTTCTCTACTCAACATAGGAATGCCTATAACCCTCTAATTAAAATGTGGGCAGAGAAGCTTTTTGGTTTGTGACTATGGGGGAGAGAAGACGTGCCAAGAGAAGAGCACAAGGATAAATCAGCCAATGTATGCGTGCCTGGTGACCAAGTAGCTTTCTGAAGCCTCCAGCTGTCTCGAGTAATGTGCTCCTTTCACGCTCTTTCTTTCCTCGTTAAAAAAAAAAAATGTACGTCTTACCAAGTGGATAAAAGTTCACTCTTCAATGTCGATTGAAAAAAAATATAAAAAAAAAAAATCTATACTTTTAATTTAAAAAAATTTAAAGTATTCTTCCATTTTATTAAAGAGTGCCCTTTTACGGACACAGAGGAATTGTGTGTCTAACTCTAGGCCTTATCTTACAAGAGTTTCAATTGTCTGACATTCCATTTTAACCTAATCACTAGAACAAAACTACTTTATGTAAAATGATCTTCCAGTTGCCTTAGTTACAAATCCCTGCAGTCTGGTGTAATCGAAATCTACTCACGTAAGTTAGGAATAATTAGGACCCCAAATTAAACCAAACGTAAAGTTAATTCAGATAGTTAACGGCTGTCATATAAAAGCATAGGAAGAACTTTTGCCGTCACTTTACCATTTCGGATGCCTTATATACTGTAATTAGAGATGAGCGAACCGGGTTCGGGTTTGAGTCCATCCGAACCCGAACTTTCGGCATTTGATTAGCGGTGGCTGCTGAAGTTGGATAAAGCCCTAAGGCTATGTGGAAAACATGGATATAGTCATTGGCTGTATCCATGTTTTCCAGACAACCTTAGAGCTTTATCCAAGTTCAGCAGCCCCCGCTAATCAAATGCCGATCGTTCGGGTTCTGATGGACTGGAACCCGAACCCGGTTCGCTCATCTCTAACTGTAATGTATGGGCTCGGGGACCACGCTGATCGTGAGAATACTTTGATATAGTTTGTGGTGCATAGAGCTGCCTATAATTTATTACCCTCCATAAAAATATCCAGTGTAAAATTATTTGGAGGTCGGAGAGATGGCAATGTATAAATCAATTTAAAGGGGGGTATCTTATGAGAATGGTCCCTTTCCATAAAAGTCCTTTATATTATCACCAACATACTCTGCAGTTCTGTACAGTGTGGAAGGGAAAGTGTAGTACCCAGATAAAATCCAAACAAACATTGGGAGAACATATAAATAGAGAAGAGTAAACTTACAGTAAGTTAGGGTTCGTCCAAACCCGAACTCTCGGCATTTGATTACCGGTGGCTGGAGAAGATGGAAGACCTGGGCGTCGGACAAAGCCAAACTTTCTCATCTCTACATAGAAACTCCCTGCAGATGGTGAGTTTTGAACATGGAACTCCAGCGCTGCAAGAAAACAGTGCCAACCACCAATCTACTGTGGTGCCCCAGATGATGGTATTTTACCAGAAAGATTATCCAACAGATTATCTGTCAAAGATTTGCAGCCAAAGCCAGGAATAGACTATAAACAGAGACCAGGTCATAAAGGAGAGACTGAGATATCTCCTCTTTTCAAATTCATTTCTGGCTTTGGCTTCAAATCTTTGGCCAATAATCTGTCACATAATCTTTCTGTGTAAATGGACCCTAAGGTTATGCTATTACCCAATGATCGGTGAGGGTACCTCCACCGCTCCTAAAGGCCCTATTTCACGGAACGATTATCGGCCGCTACAGCCAATAATCGTTCTTTGGAATAGAAGGCAACGATCAGCCGACATCGTTCATGTCGGCTGATTGTTGTGTTGTTTGTCTTTCAAACATGTTGAAAGACAAAGACTGGGATAGCAGCGATCTGCTGCCATGGCTGCATGGAATAGGAGTGGCAGCAGCAGACCGCCGCTTTCCTCTATGGGCTGCCCAGACGATCTAGCGATCACCCAGCATTCACCCGCTCGCTGCTGCCATGTGTAATACCTGGCAGCGCTAGTTTGCTCCTCTTGTCTGCCCGTGAAATAGGGCCTAAGAAAGGCGGGGCCAAAGAGCTGTAGTGATGGAATATCCCAGCGACATGAGATGGGAATACCCTATTTAAGAGACAGAGTACACATTGCCCCTAAAGCCACCAGTACCCAATGTAGTTCCCATTACAATGTTTGAAATATATATTTCAGCAAGCTGTCAAAATGGCATGCCCGGATATACGTGCCTGAAAAAGCACCAGCCACCATTGTACTCCCAATGTATACATGTACCAAATCGGACTCCCGCGAGTCTGAGCAAAAAACAACAAACAAATAGGTGTGGGAAATGACAAATATAAAAGCTAGGCGACTACTTTCAGGCTCTTAAAGTCAATGGGTCTATGCACGTCTACGCCAGCCTACCGTTTTGACAGTTTGCCGGTGTATACATGCCTCAGAAGGTGCAATCGTGAAGTCAATGCCATTCTAGCCAAAGCGTGCATTACACTACTAATAGGATCTGGATTATTTACGAGTCATGTGGATATATAATGCAACTAGAAACCGTACTTTAAAATTACTTCTAAAACATGTTTTCGATTTTGACCCATCATACGACTCTAGACAGACTGCATGTCATCTACAGGATTATGAACAGTATAGTAAAATATATGGTACCCATAAGGCATACAAGATTATCCTGAAGACTAAAAGCAGCTAACAGACTAAACAAGTGTTGCAAAGTACTTATGACTATTGGTGAAACAGAGGGAAAAAAAGTTACATTTTTTTTCCTTAAAAGGTTAAAAAAGCTAATTAGTGAGCTGAAAGGTACGTTAAGGCTGGCAAGAGGATTAAGGAACCGAAACTATAAAGTGACATTTTAATCCTTGTCAACTACAACAATCAACTCTTTAGAGATTTGCCTGGGGATTTCTCACTAAGACCTGGAAATGAACACTCACTTCAATGGGTGAGGGGAGGGAGATAGGTGGCTGGATATTTGGTTATAGGCTGTGTGATACCCCAAGGAGCACTCTACCTGGGGCTACACATAGTATGGAGATTAGTATTAGAAAAGGAGGCAACGACCAAAAAAAAAAAAAAGTATAAATAAAAAAGCCTAAATCTAAGACCTCAGCTGGGAACATTGGGCACAATAGTTTAAAAAAAAATAAATAAATACAAAAAAAAACCCCAAAACATACAAACACTCATTTTTTCTCCTACGAGAAAGGCTCCAGCACATCATACAACTATAATTTGTACAACCTCCTTGCCACTATTCACTTAAAGTCTTCTCCAATTATACAAAGACTCAGGATTGGACTATAAAAGTTGCAGGTTGTGAATACACTTTGTCACCCGCAACTCAAAGCATTCCTACGAAAAGCAACAGTTGCTTGGCAGAAGTCATTGTCTAGCTCTAGTTTTTCCTAAGTGCTTTGATATGTTAGATTGTTTGCGCCCCCCTGCTATTTTAACAAAACTTTGTTTTTCGACATCTGTGTTACTTGGACATAAAGTGATATTAGCTGGAAGCCTCCTTTGAGACGCGGAAATCAACAGGAACCAAAGTAATGTCTTCCTACATATAAACATCAATGTCTGGTGACCGTCTAACAAAGAGCGACGTTATTTCTCCTTATCGTAGTCCATGTACAAAAACTTAAGGAGTCAAGGCTCTACGTGAAATGCGTGGTAACTAGAGAAGGGCCTGGAGGTACATACCCATGAGCCACCTTCTTAATCCATCTCCGGCTACAACGAAGAAGGGAAGACAAAATAAATTTGGAGAGACATGTCAAAGGAGACAACTAATAGAGAACCACCACCGAGAGCTGCGCTCCGCTCCTGCCAAAGAGTTAATCCTTTGACCAAGTCACTTCCCAGATCCTATGTGAAAGCAAAGACTTATAAAGATGCGAGGATCACTTTAAACTCCGAGGAAAGTTCAAGAGACAAAAGGAAAAAAAAAAAAAAAAAAAAACATGGTTTTAGCAGACAAAGCATTTTAATGTGTGTCATTTTGCCTTAAGGTAGCTTTACCCTTGCATGTACCAACTCGAATTGTTCTAATTTCTAAAAGCAACCAGTGACAATTTTCCCCATGTTCCACACTTCTCATTTTAACAAAAAATACATGCCGTAAATCACAGGATTTTAATAAACAGATGATTATGCACTTTAATCCTTTGGTGGAATATGAAAAAAGGGGCATTTTAGTAGCCAGAAACAAAAGGAGAGACGGTAGTGTATATTTTCTTCCCTTTCACTTCCATCTTCGCTCCACAAAGAGGCAAGACGGCAGCGAGGGATAAATGTCAACTAAATATTGATATGGCGGGGGGGCGTCAAGTTTGCAATGGATGCAATGGCGTAAGGGCATAAGCTTTTAGCATCTCCCCCGATTGCTAATCTACCACTGGATTTAGTCTATTATCATACATACACAAGCAACATTACTAATACAATTTTTTTTATTAATTGTATATAAGAGCAAAAACATTCACTAATAAAAAGAAAAATTAAAAAAAAAATTGAAAAATATATATTTTTTTATTTATTTATTTTTTACACCACAGCTATGGAACAGTATGCAACTTTTCTATCAATTTTTAAAAGGCAGCGTCTATAAAATATTAAATTACCGCGCATCTCAATGTTCTTTGACCCATGTTTGTTCATGAAAACAGTTTTGCAAATACCATTTTACCCTGCGAAAAGAGATGGTTTCCAGGAGACCTTCACATCAAACCATTCCCCGTAATGTTAAATTATTCACTCTTCACGTCCACATCGGATCTATTGATCAGTCTATAGCATGGATGCGAGAGTACAGCGTAATGCACCATCCTGAGGAGTAGCATATAGCTCTGTGTAGACTAAATTAAAGGCAGAGCAAATATTTAAGAAAACTAAAACTGAGAAACGCAGTAAGCGCCGTCACGATCGTTCAAAATAATTTATCATCTAGACTCTTCTATGCCAAGTTAAAAAAAAAAAAAAAATGCATTTTTCCCTACAAAAACACCATTTTAAAAAGTTATACAGGGCCTGTATTTAGGCTGGAAGGTAAAATTTATGTTATCCCGCGCCTGAGGAGAACCTTCATCTACTAAAGGTAGACAAACGTACCTAATTTGGGAAAGCCAAATAAACAGACGGCCCATATCCAAAAATCACGACACTCAATCTTTCACCTGCCTTAAACATGAGCGACACTCTGACAAATGACCAGTATATGTGAAAGCAATGTATATTTGGCTAAATTTGTGAATGTGCTTTCTTTTGCCAGGCGATCTGGCTGGTACAAAATAAAATAAATAAAATGTTAAAAAAAAAAAAAAATTCTTTGCATACAAAAGAAACAAAAAGTAAAAAAAAAAAAAAAAAAAGATAAAAAATATGAAATTATATATTACTATTGAGATGAGACTATTGAGATGCAAAATAAAAATGGAAAGTTTGACTACAATGAAAGCTGAGCTGCCAGCGTTTGGCAATCACTATGGATTCTGTAAGGGACGCGACAAAATGTGGCAAAATCACAGACAAGGGTGTAGAAAATTAAATTCTCCATTTTATAGGTTTCCTTTTCTGATAAAAGTTACAGCAGATGTGCAGTTCGAGAGCAATTTTATAATTGGGGGCTCGTCTCTTGACTATTTAGATTTGGTCAGAATGCGGTATCTTAACGTACTCGAATTTAGCCTCGATTTCCTACTTCATTTCACCATACCACCCCCGGGAACTGGAACAACAACACGTCCCCCCCACCCGCTTCCTATCCGAATATTACTATTCTGATCCCTGGGTCTCTCTTTATTAGCTTGTAAAAATTAGGTTTACTGTCTCCCTGTGTATTTCCCTTTGAGTTGTATGAAAGCGCCGGTTCTTTCTCCTTGCAGTTTGCAGCCAAGAGATTACTTAAGTAATAAGAACGAAAAGGGAGGGAATTTCCTGAAACTTAATGACTGTTGAGTACTCGGGAGAAAAGGCCAAAAGGACCCTGTAACCAGCCGGGACTGGAGCGAGATCTGTTATGTCACAAACAAGAAGCCCCTGCAGAAATAGTCATTACGACCGGCTGCTGCAAAAGAACCATTCAAACAGCATACAGTCCAGCAGCTTTAATATTTTACCTCTAAGAAAACAGAAAAATAGAAGAGCTGGAATTATAGTGGAATTAGTTCTTGGCAAGGACAAACATTTTTTTTCTTTACCACTGCTGGTTACAAAGTCTACATTCTATGCAATGGTTTTTCTCGCCCACAGCAAGAGACATCCTAACCACTGGAACTAACGTGGTGACGGCCCTTTAAGCAACAGAAACTGGCTGATGTTTATCAAGGAACCAACTGCGTGATCTGTCGGAGAATATCCTTCTATGTGCCACTCAAATTATTTGGCAGTGCGACGGATGTACCCGGCCGAAATAGAATTTAACCTCTTCTGCTGCTTTCAAGGAGAGGGCAAAAATTTGACAGTAAAAAAAAAAAGTCAAAGTAAAAAATAAATAAAAAAGGTTCACTACGGAATGAGGAGTAATTTGCTACACCTGCAATCCCTCAAAATTATACAGAAACATACAAGATTAACAGCAGGGAATTAATTTCATTTTCTGAAACAGCTGCAAGATTTGCAAAAAAAAAAAAAAACCCACAGCATTTCCATTACAGCGTTTTAAGGGGATGGCTCCAGCAGTCATCCAAGTTCACGTCTCTAACATAACATTTATTTCCACTTTTACACGTTTTCATTCATATTAGGTGCTACTAATTTTTACTATGTTGCGCTTGGCTCGATTTCCAGTCCACGAGCGAGTTGTAAGAAAGTGTGTATGGACTCTCACGTGATTTTTGTGGCTCAAAGCCATGTTAATATTCCTATATGGAACTTGTCCTACTCCCTCCCCGAAAAAAGCCAAGCCTTACCTAGATATTTAATACAGTCTCAAAGAACCTGTGATTTTTCAGCATTAGAATAACACAGATAACTTTCAGGTCCTACGCGAGAAAATTAAAAGTTGAACAGAGTTGACCCGTTACACCCAACAGGTCCTCTGCACCAGCCCGAAACGTGACACTTTTCTATCCGTGACGGGACATCTGCTAACGCAATGTTTGGAAATATTAGGATCGGATTAAATATGTTAAATTTAAGGGGTGTTTTTGTTTTCTTTAAAAAAAAAAAATTACATTCAATACCTCCTAAAATGTGGTTTATTACAACTTTTTATTTTTTATTTTTTTATTTCAATATACAGGATGTTAAAAAATCTTGCCCAAACCATACGATTAAAAAAAAAACCTCCAACATTTAAAGTAACACTTAACCTGAAGCTTATCTCATGGACGCCTGGTGAATGCAGTACATTGTTCCCTGTTAACGGGAATTTCAGGCTGCGTAGAGGATGACTGCAGTGTTCTGAAATAAGATAACTGAAAGGAAAGTCCACAATATTATCTGCCCCCCATGAGCTCTGTTTAATCTCCAATTCTGAGAACCTGCAAATTGACATTGACATAAGGCTTCATGCACAATCTTCAGTAGTGTTAAGCTATAATATAGACATGTACGGGGGCGCTACCGGTGAACAGAAGTTTCATCTATCATTTTTTTTCTCCAATAGGAAAATACCTTGTGTCAAATTCAGCTGGAGCAAACATTGCTTCTAGGTGATGAATGGTCTGTAGTAGGATGTTAGGAGGTATTGTATATCTGCAGTGTCTTTATACTGATTTGGGGTCTTCGTGACCAAATGTGCCATCCTAAATGATAGGTTTGAGTCTGACAACTGGGATCTCCAAGCATGAATGAAACTTTACCCTATACACTGGAGCTCCAGATCACTCAACGTAGCAAAGAACCGCATTCACTTAAATGGGGCCGGGCTCCGATTGCCTACCAAAGCCAAGACTGGGAGCCCAATTCAAGCCATGCACCATCAAGGAGATGCAGGTTTATACCGGTACCATGTCCTTTTCATTCTCACAACTGGTGGAAACATGGAGGTTAGAGCCTAACTGTAAAGTGATGGCACATCCTAGCAAGATGCCCTTGACTTATAGGATGGGTAATCCCTTTAAGAAATAAGGAGAGCCTATTCAAACCAAAAGGTCTGGTTTGTATAAAGTAGGACAGGAGAGGTCCACCGGAGCAAGAGATTCTCTTTGTCCAATATGACTTCAATAGCTGGCCACCGTATATTCATGCACCTTCAAATAGTTGCCATCCACAAATTTCTCAACTGATCTTTCTATAAGTATGAATGTTCATGCGTTCCTAATGGAGAGTGTAGAGGAGTACGCCACTGACAAAACTATGGTGGTGGCTAGAGAAGAGCGAACCTTGAGCATGCTCAAGTTCATCCGAACCAAAGCATTCGGCATTTGAAGTTGGATAAAGCCCTAAGGCTATGTGGAAAACATGGATATAGTCATTGGCTGTATCCATGTTTTCCAGACAACCTTAGAGATTTATCTAACTTCAGCAGCCCCAGCTAATCAAATGCCAAATGCTCAGGTTCTCAAGCACGCTCGAGGTTTGCTCATCTCAAGTGGTGGCTTATCTTTCAAAGAACAAAATAGTTGGACAGTTAGTATGTAACATGCCCAACAATTCTCTCTCCTGACACCATTGGTTGGGGGGGGCCTAGAAGGCCCAAATCACTATAGAGAAACCGTCCCTTCCTTCAAAGTCAGCAGTATTTGCTGACGTTTGACTAAAGTGTATGTAAACCTTCAGAGATGAGGATACTGAATAGGGAGCCCAATTTATTTATTTTTATTTCCCAGTAGGGTATATAAAAGTGGGTTTTCTAACTAACCTACTTGTAATGCATAAGGTTGGGTGCTCTTTAAAAATGTCCTAATCACATAAGCCAACTATAAATGAGCAAACAAGCATTTCCAGCCATGACCAGTTGGACACGATGCCATAGTCAATGACAATGGGAGCTATTTACTAACCAAACCCATAAAGCGGTAACCTATAATAATTAGCCTTGATCTATCGAGCACAGATCAGACAATACGAGTCAACCTCTGTTATTTATGGGCTATTGAGCATGGCCAGTAATTAACCTGCGCTGCCTATCCGCTGATTAAAATAAGCCCCCTAACAAAAACACTGCTGGAGTAAATAACCGGCCGCTCAGCGTCAATGACTTTTATGAGACTCAACCTGGTCTTCATTTTCTACTCTTTTCAATGAGCTTTTGTGTTCCTGGATGAGAAATGGACTTTTCGCGTAAATTATCAAAGTCACGTTGGCGCTCCATTTATTTATTGAAGGTTAATTGGCTCTCAGATACCCTCTACGGTCAAGGTGCCTGAACTACACTTCATTTCTGAGAAGCCTTCTGGCATCGCCACACATCGAGGGAACAATTACTTTTTTTTTTTTGTATTTTTTTTTTTTTTTATTTAACTGAAATTTAACTGATCGCTACCACTTAATCTTCATAATAAAATAAAGTCAAGCTATAAAACATGTTTATTATGAATGCGCCCTCCTGCCTCTTGCTAAAAGATTTTGTTTCTGAACTAGTGACTTATCTTGCCTCCCGGTTGTGAAATAAGAGACAAAACCGCACACAGATTGTGTCACTTATATGTTTAGACACAAACACAAGATAATATCTGGAAAAAAAAAAAGATAATAATGTTATTATAAGTCTCCTTAACTCCTTAAACAATTGCCAGGGGCCGTCTCGCTGCAAGTGGGGAGGCAACTATTCTGGGCACTACTAACCGAATTACAGGCAACTCAGGAGGGTGGGGTGCTTAACCCCTTAGGGACCAGGCTTATTCAAAACTTTTTTCTCCTCCCCTCCATATACAGTCAACCAAGGACTTGAGGTAACCAGACATTTTGAGGTAAATGCAAGTTATTAACTTTTTTGGTGATGGGGGAGGGGGAAAAAATGGTAATTCACAAAAATGTTTTGCTTTCTTATTACCTATGTCAAGTGTCATGTTCCTCAATGGGAATGTAGCACCTGTGAGATGGTATCATATGTACTGTGATTACACAACTGCATTGGATTTAAGTAGTTAGAAGAATATCACTTATTGACACATGCTGTTAACTGTCTTGTTATGGAGTGCTTGGTCATCTTTGGCAGTCCCATATAGAGACAAATGACCATCATGGGACCCTCAACCTCCCCCCCCCCCTCCTCATCTTATCCCACCAGCAGAATATAACCATTAATCAAATCCTGTGGATAGATAATTAGTTATAATCCTGGGATAACGCCTTTAAAGTGTACCTCCAACGTTGGTCACCTGCCCAATCTGCAAAGATCAATGTGAGGACATTAGGCGCTTAAGGCCCTATTACACGGAACGATTATTGGCCGATAATCGTTCCGTGTAATAGAAGGCAACGATCAGTCGATATTAACGTTAGCTGATCGTTGCAGTGGTTTGTCTTTCAACATTGTTAAAAGACAAACGACTCATACAGCAACCATCTGCTGCCGACGATCACAGATATCGGGATATGTCTAATAAATGATGGACTTGAATCCCAAATAGAAAAATAACAGCTACCAAGCATCATAGTAATGCTTCATGGCCAAGGTTACAGAGACCTCACGTTAAACCAGTTTAACAAAAATTAGCAAAATCAAGTTTCTAATTATCCCTTTTTCAGTAAATTTCTGCAAATGTGAGTTCATTAGGGGCCCGTCCATAATGTCCATGTAACGACCTCATTTTTCACGGATTGTCACCATCAATGTAGAGGACAGTTGGTAATCAGTAAAACATCTGTCCATCCTCCGTTCCTATTGTTGCCATCATAATTACCCTCAATGATCAACTTCCGATGAACCTGACCACTTATTGAAGATCTATATGGCCAATATAATGGTGGCAGAACTGCTGACTGCGACCATAATTTGTCACATATGACTTCAAGAAGACATGTCATTAGCACAAAACACTTCCAAAAATATCAATACTCCAAATTAAAGTTTCTGAGGGGGAAAAGATTTTTTTAATATCTTTTATAGAAACAGTGCTACTCTTCTTCATAGGATGTGTCTGGTATTGCAGCTCACATTCTTTTAAGCGAATGGAGCTGAGCTGTAATACCAGACCTTTAGACAAGGGTGATGATATATATTTTTTTTAATCTAATTTTTTAACACTTAAACCCCCCCGCACGAACTCAGTGCTGAATCCGACCTTCTATCAGTTTGAATGGGAGCTCTCATCTTGGAAACTGGCAGAACAAATAAACATCTGGGACCAGGCAAAGCTGAACAGGAGCTTCAGGGGGACCAACAAGGGAAAAGGGTGGGGAAGTTTAGCTTTTTTGTGTGGTCTCAACAATACATACTTTTTTTTTTTTTATTAAACACCAGAATACCACCTTAAGGCTACCCTCTGCACCACCTGCATACTGTTACAAAACATTCTTGCCATTGTCTATTTAAGATATCATTGCCATGTCTCTCACGACTGAATCAATGTTAAATTTTTTTGCAAGGAACAAAGTTGAAGGCACACTAAAGCGGCACTGCTCACATTTAGAGATGATCGAACAGGGACAATGTTCAGGTTCGTACGAACCCCAAGCATTGGCATTTGACTTCCCGTTCCGTGGGGGAAGGTAGAGAGAGCCCGAGCACCGCCTGGAAAACCTAGGCTGTATCCCTGTTTTCTAGACTGTACTTGGGCAGTCTCCACCTTCCCCACGGAACGGAAAGGCAACTGGAGTAAAATGTTCATGGTTCGGGTTCAAACAAAGCTGAACCTCGGTCCTGTTGGATCATCTCTACTCACTATCTCCTCTATAGACATGCATGCTCCAATTAGCTGAGCGAGCATGTGTTCCAATGGAGAGGGGGGATGTAGGCACTGCCAGAAACCTCTGGTGGTGGCTTATCCACATGAAACAAAAAGCTTGGATGTTGAAATTCAACATGCTCAACCTTTTCTCCTATGTTAAGAGTCCCCAATCCGCTATAAACATAGGAAAGTTGTCTAATCATGTGAAAATGTGCAGGTGCGCAGGTTACGCCAACTCTTGTTGGTAAGACTCCCAGCCCCCACCATCACAACTTTATCTCACTTATCTGGAGTTCTGCGCACCTCCAGAAACATCAACATTCAAATGTGTGATAGATATTAGCGGCTCTATTAATAAACTGCACCTTCCCGGGCCTCGTTCTGCAGGTTTTTTATTCCTTTAGTGAATTATTATAACTGCCTTACAATTTTAGTCAAATAAAAAAAAAGGGAAAAATTCACAAGAGGAACCATAAGAAAAAATGTCTACCAGTCATGTTCTGCATTGCCTGGTTTTACGGGCTCAATAATCCTTATTCTTCGGAGCTAGCATGTAGAGTTCACAATTCACTGGGTGCATCGATGCAGAACATTTGCATTAACAGGTCTATTTTATGCCAAAGCATAAACGGTGCAAACAGGAGAAGGAAGAGTGAAGATGTTTCAAAGATACAAACACCTCATTTACCTTATTAGGAAATCTCGATGCGCTAAGTCGGGCTGATGTGAAGTGAACAAAGGGAGGCATTATCCGTGAAGTGACACATTGTGCAAAGGGAGGGCAGGTCTGTGCTTCATATCACTTCCAGAAGTGAAAGAAAATGCAAGCAGTGAAATGAACACGGACTATTGAGATGCTAAAAATACAGCCGGGATGTAATAGCAATCCCCTGATCTTACAAATAAACATATAAAGCCATTGATCAGTGCAAAAGATCCTTTAAGAAACAGAAGGCCAGGCTTAAAACAAACATATTTTTATACGCAGCCTCTCGCCCGCAAACCGATCGGGTTTCTCTGCCACCACTTGTTGGTCAACACCATCAATAGTATTATATGAAAACCAAAATGGCTTGATCGATCGTGTCAAGTTTCATGACATGATCTGATCTTGTATATAGTAGCTGTCTAAAAGTGCCCATACAACAAACTAAATGGATAATTCCAACCAGAGCTAATGTCCATCATGTGACATTTAGCAACGATCAATCGAGATAGGTGATCGGCGACAGATCAGCATCGTCCAGTAGTATTTGAAATTTTCATCTGGTCTATGCTCGAAACAAATTTCACTCTTTTTTGAGGTCTTTGATAATCTACGGCCAGTCAGAACAACTATAAAGCTGGACATACACGTAAGATACAGATGCGTCAGCTAATCTGTAGATTTTGATTGGACCAACTGACAACTGGGTGAAGTCTTTTTGACTCTTTCTCAAAAACATAATTGGGTGGAGAGGAGAGTTTGACCTGTTGGATTTTAACTGCCAATCCTCCTCTTCTTGGGGAAAAAGGTTACTGCTAAAGGAGTCTAGAATCGCCCTCTCCTGTGGGCAGAGGTTGTTGGCAGCTGACAGCTATGTTGTGTAAATGGCCAGCCTGGACTAAAACTTGTGGTTGATTAGATCATACTTCCGTCATTGGTTATTCAACCATAAACCTACTTGAAACATAAAATACGATCAAGGTGGACAACACAGGCCCCAGTGACCACAATCTTTGAGATCAACCTTTTGCAGATACTAGTAATTTAGGCAATGAACATTAGTCTCAATGCATTAACAGGTTTGTAAACCAAGATGTCACCTAAGGGCCCTTAAATTCTGGATAATATTCTAATTGTATTATGAGTTATGCCTTCCATTGTGAACAATTTAATACTTATGAGAGGTTTGACAATCGTCTTTAACAAAAGGTTGAATAAGATAACCGGACAATTCAAAGAGCTGTCTCGCCTTATGAGCCACAGCTTAAAAATATGGTATTGGGAAGGATCCATGTTTTAAATCCCATAACTACAAGACTCCTTGGAATTATATGACTGGTAGTCGTGTAGACTAGACTAGAAATGAAATTCAGTAAGGTTATTCCATTTAGTTCCTAAGAAACCTTTACAGATTTCTGAAAAGCTTTCACGGAAACCTTGGGTGAACATTGTACATGACCGAGGTGAGCCCATCGATATTATTATGTGAAGGGTTGAATATGTTGTCTGCATGAGTAGCTGCACATCACACACGACATAAATCATAGAGCAAAACAACTAGAACCATTAATAACCCTAACGTCATTTAGGGACAAAAAGGCTTACCTTCTGTACACTGCAAGATGGCGATAAGAAGGAATAACCAATGGGTTTGCATTCTGCTGCCAGGAGCCACCATTATTGATCCCTTTTAATGATTTCTTTGTATTCCTTAATGAATCCAGTTAAACAAGACCAACTTCATTGAGGAGAGGGATAGACATCACTCCTCTTCATGCCTGAAAATAAATTAACAATGGTTAGTAATGAAATGGTTAGGAACACAGGAAATGTTACATAAATGACATGTACTTGCGTCTGTTCTACAGAAGGTATAAAAGCTAAATATTTCATAACAAAAATAAACCAACTAAAAAAAAAAAAGTTCATTTTGCAACACTGTTCTGTGGGTCATAAATTTACTAGAAGGAGACGATTTTTCAAGGATCTGGATCATTACACGTTTCAATGACCAGAACATGGGTCTCCGAACTGTGTCCCTTCAGCTGTTGCCAAACCACAATGCCCATCATGCCCAGACAACTAAAGCTTTGGATTTGGCTGTCCAGGCATGATGGCAAATGTAGTATTGCAACAGCTTGAGGGGCCGCAGTTTGGTGACCCATGGATCAGAAGGAGATACGACACCTTCATTCCGTGAACACAAACCTTTACATTTCTCAAATATATTGGGAAGATGATGGTCAAGGGAGAGAGGTCCAAGAAAAAGTAGTTGTCGGACCCCCGTATGATGTTCACAATTAAAGGTCTGAGGTTGAGCAGAAGTCTCATTTTAAGAAAATCTGAAGATAATTTTGTTCACGGATAAAGAGCAGAGAACGAGAAGACATCTCAGTCTCATAAATGTTCATAGTTGAAGAACGGAGGATAAATTAGATGGAAAACTACAGATTTACAGAGCAAATTTCTGTTCCTTATATGATGATCTTAGAAATAGGTCTGAAGATAAGCATGTTAATGGATAAAATTAAACGTCTCGTTTTTATAAATATATGTGCATAGTTGAAGAACTGATGAGGAACAAATGTTCCTGAATACTCGTGTTCGGATGAACAGACATCCCGCTCTTATATGATGCCCATGGATTAAGGTTCAAGAGCAAGCAGAAGTCTTGTCAACCACTCACGTCCGTGACACACATGACCATCCACAGATCTCTCTTAACCGATTACGCCAAACTATTCTTTACATGACCCTGTGACTTGCTCAAGTCACGGCAGTAAAAAAAAACAAAAAAAAAAACAGCATTACGCTAAACAGGATATTCCAGCCACAATGTAACGCTTTATTCACACATTATTCTCAATTCTCAAACAAAAGAGAGAATGATGCTTAAATAACGCTTAAAATTCTACACATTCCAAAGAAACATCAAACGTGTCAAAGCAAAGTCACTTCCTAAAAGTTCAGACAACACCAACACAATACAAGCTCAGGTGAGTCACTAAACAAAGTAGTAGTCGCGACTGATTGCCCTGTAATCTAGCTAAGCACCTTCCCTTGATGCAAGGTATTATTCAAGGGCGAAGTCTTGTCAAGTGCCAATAGTTCAAACTATGGGAGCAAAGCAAATAAAGCAAATATCATAATGTGAAGGATACAAATATAACGTTATACTATAAATACCAAGGGTTTCCAAAAATGTTATGAGCGTAAAAACAACTATACACATGAGATGAGGTGAACGCTCCTCTGGTCGACAGCTTTTTCTCTCGATTTATTTAGGTATGGTTGGACGAGACCATGTGATGGGTTAAAGGGGTTATCCAGTGCTACAAAAACATGGCCACTTTCATCCAGAGCCAGCCCCACTCTTTTCTCCAGATTGGGCGGGGTTTTGCTGCTACGTTCCATTGAAAAGAATGGAGCTTAACCCCTTAACGACATCGGGCGTAAATTTACGCCCTGATGCCGGTAAGGGAGTTCAGAGCGGGGCCGCGCGGCGGCCCCGCTCTGAACCGCGCCGGTCCCGGGTGCCGCGTGTAGCCCGGGACCGTAGGTATTAGCGGGCACGGTCCGATCGCCGTGCCCGCTAATACAGTAATCGGATGCAGCTGTCAAACATGACAGCTGCATCCGATTACCGGACGCAGCGTCATCCCTGGTGTCTAGTGGGGAGATCGCTCCTCCGGGATGTTATCCCGGAGGAGCGATCTCCGTAAATGAAGCCGGCCGGGGACCGCTCCAAGATGGCGCCGTCCCCGGCTCGGCCCTCGTTTACTTCCGGCTGCAGCAGCCGGAAGTAAACGAGTGCCTATCTCATGGATCTCTGCAGCATATCTATGCTGCAGAGATCTCTATGAGAGATCAGATCACTTATACTAGAAGTCCCCCAGGGGGGCTTCTAGTATAAGTGTAAAAGTTTAAAAAAAAATGTCATTATTAGTAAAAAGCCCCCTCCCCTAATAAAAGTCTGAATCACCCCCCTTTTCCCAGGTTATAAATAAAAGTAAATAAATAAATAAATAAATAAACATGTTTGCTATCGCCGCGTGCGTAATCGCCCGAACTATTAATTAATCACATTCCTGATCTCGCACGGTAAATGGCGTCAGCGCAAAAAAATCCCAAAGTGCAAAATTGTGCATTTTTGGTCGCATCAAATCCAGAAAAATTGTAATAAAAAGCGATCAAAAAGTCGTATATGGGCAATCAAGGTACCGATAGAAAGAACATGTCATGGCGCAAAAAATGACACCTTACACAGCCCCATAGACCAAAGGATAAAAGTGCTATAAGCATGGGAATGGAGCGATTTTAAGTGACGTATATTTGTTGACAATGGTTTAAATTTTTTACAGGCCATCAGATACAATATAAGTTATACATGTTACATATCGTTTTAATCGTAACGACTTGAGGAACATGTTATATAACAAGTCAGTTTTACCCCAGGGCGAATGGCGTAAAAACACATTTCCCCCAAATAAACAAAATGCGGGGTTTTTTTTCAATTTCACCACACTTTGAATTTTTTTCTGGTTTCGCAGTGTACTTTATGCAAAAATTCAGCCTGTCATTGCAAAGTACAATTAGTGACGCAAAAAATAAGGGCTCATGTGGGTCTCTAGGTGGAAAAATGCAAGTTCTATGGCCTTTTATGCACAAGGAGGAAAAACCGAAAACGCAAAAATCGAAATTTGCTCTGTCCTTAAAGGGTTAATTGCAAACCGCACCTGAACTGGAGACAAGAGTGGGGCTGTCTCTGAAAGAAAGAGGCCATGTTTTTGTAGCACTGGATAACCCCTCTTATTCCTGCAAGACCACCATAAGATCAAATGATTCCCACTGAAATTTGGAGGTCTCTCATTTATGACCAGCTTTAACAGCATCCAACACTTTATAACAATATAGATGGGGTTAGTTTAAAAGATGACATATTTCTCCAAATTATGCCAATTCTCTAACGTATGATCCCTGCAGGATCATTGGCCACACATGCTCTTGGTGGGTCGGATAAGCAGTAGACTCTATGTGGAAGTGTTCTACATGGGCAAGTAAGTACATACAAATAAGCAATTTCCTGGCACCTGTTGCTTGAAAAGTGGCACCTGTCACCCGGACAATCTTGTATCGGGCTCACAATTATGCTGCTGCGTGCCAGACGGGATGGTTGCTGACATCCTGTAAATTTCATGCATGAACACTAACAACTAGAATAGGTCATAGGCACTATTAGTATAGGTAATCAAATACATGTTATAGCAGCTAAAGGGGTTGTCAAAGCCTTCCAATCTGGCTTTTGGCTTGGAAAGATGCTGCCTGCCAGACCGTCCAATGCCCAACAGTAAGTGTTGGGCAAATGCAACCGTCCAATGTCGAGAAAGTAAAGACCCGATAACACACGCAGATTTAACTGACAGATTCCTGAATCTGTCAGATAAATCTGTTTGTAATAGGGCCTTTACTTTCTCAGCATTGGAAGTTTGGCCTCTACCGCTGTCCTGCCTGCCACGCAGCATCTTTCCAAGCCGAAAGCCAGATCGGAAGCCTTGACAACCCCTTTAACAGCTATAAGATATATTTGATTACCTATATTGTTAATGCACGTATAGGCGACCTTAATACCAGACACTCTTGCACTTTATATTACGTCAATGCCGAGAGTTAATATTCTGTGCGATGTCACCTCCTGAACACGAGCAGGGACACAGTAAATATTCGAGAACCCTGGCATCCAGATAAAATACAGACGTCGTGATATGCTTCCGTAGTCAAGCCTTTTCAACCAAAAGATCTTATCATGAACATCCTTTGTTGAGTTAAAGGCCTATCAAAGATCCTATAATGCTGACATATAAAAAGCCTGTTAATGCATCACTGGCTTGCTCTCGCATCTCTCGGGCCGACCAATGAGTTACGGGAACACGTCTTAGTACCTGACAGGCTTCTCTTTAACGGCTCTGCTTGTAATGTAGAAAAGCATTTTAAGCCTTACTGAAAACTGGCTGTTTACATGTCCTGTAATGTAACATGCAACGTTCCAGGCGTGTCTGTCAAGGCGATCAGACAGACATTTCGGTGATCATAAAGCCGGCTCGAAAACCAACGCTTTACAGTTTCCTCATAAGTTATTCATCGTAGAGGAAACAAATCCGGCATATAAACCTGTGTTTATGGCCATGCATCTTATCAATTCACATGGAACCAGTAATATCATTGAGGTATAGGGCACAGGCAGGCGCTATGGGTCCCTAGACAGACATTAGGCTACAAAACCATAACTATTCTTCATTCCACCAAAATGTCACTTGTTTCCTAAGGAATACATAGGCTGTATTCTCGTAAAAATTTCTGCCTGACTGTAACTTTCAGTTCAGATCTTTTAATGCGCAATATAAGGAATAACCAAATAGCAAGAGTGCCACACCTGTCCACAGGTTGTATGTGGTATTGCACCACAATCCCTTTAACTTGAATAGGGTTCAGCTAAAATAATACATATTAGCTGTTGACAGATGTGGCAGTGTTTTTAAAAGAAAGACGACTTTTTTTTTTCCGACCCGAAAAAAACCCTTTAAGGAGGTACTAACGCTCAATTAGCAACTATTTTATTGTAGAGGTGGGATGCCCTCTTTGAAACATCTCTCTATAAAACAGAGTGTATAGGGTATGTCTCTTGTTCTGAAAGACCCAACATATGCACACACTATGTAATACTTCTTTTTGCCTGTAGGGGCGCTGCTTGGAAGCTAAACACTTACTGTTGGGATTTTTTTGCCAATTACAGCTGGCAAGAGCAAAATACCTTATAATAGGAACTTAAACACATATGCATGTCCACCTGTTGTGTTGAGTGTTGGTGGACGCACATGCTCATCCCTCCCCCACAGCCAGATGTTTGCATGGTGACTCTCTTAATAGATGATCCAATAGAAATAGCTAGATATCTGCTTGTATGCAAAAGGAGAGGAGTCTATACGGTAGCAGCATGGCTAAAAAGATTCCTGATTAAGGAGGGACTATATTGTCAGCTGCCAGAAGGGGAAGGAGACTGATTATAAAGCACACCCATGCAAGAAAGTTATTTTTCATGTTAGATATACTGTAAAGTGATTTAGGTATAAAACGTGATTCATAGGACGACCCCATGCACATCGGCAACTCTAATCCTATCATCAATTTATTAATAAAATTGTCTCTTAAATTTTTGAGCTACAAGAGTAGATTTAAATAAAGTTTCAGGTGATAAATAGTTTTAAAAGAAAGGGTGGCAATAAAGGAAAAAAAAAGGAAGGACTTGTAGACAGGTCTTACATAGACCGACTCAGACAATTTAATTAAAAACAGAAGGCAAAAAAAAAAATAAAAAAAAAATCAGAGTCTATAATCTTATGAGTAACCTTAAAAGAAAAACTTATCCAAAAGCAAAAAAGGACATATGTTCCACGTTAGCAGTCTGGGAGGAGACAGTTCTTTATGTCTTCACTCCACTATTCACATTAACACCTTCCATATACATCAGTCACATGGGTGCAATCTAAATTCACTTCTGTATCCCATCTATTGATTCAGCTGCTGCTGTCCTCCTCAAGCCAACCAAGGAACCAAACAATACTAACACAAGAAGCGTCTAAAATATCACTCAGGCAATGATTAATCTATAGGTGGACGCCATATAAACACCACAAACATCCTACACGCACAATTAACACTACCATAACACGAGTGAGTCAGAACTCATATGGGGAATATGTACGAAGCCTGGAGCAAAAGAAATATATTGAAGCTACATTTTAGCTTCAAACGTTTGGCCATACCCATAAGAAAGAGCTTGGCCGATAGCTCTCTTCCCCCTAAGCTCTCTTCCCCCTATGCCCATCTATACATGCACGTAGTCTCAATGGGAAGGGAGAAGAAAGCCACTGCTAGCCCGCTTTATCTGTCAAAGAAAAAGATCTCAAAAGAAATCAAACATGCCCAGATTTCGTAGGCCACCAACAGTCCAATCAAAATGTTGCCCAACACTATGGCACATGCAGATTTTGACTTGTATTCCATGCTGAACTGATACATATGCTACTAATATAATAAATACGGTAAAAAAAAATTGGCCCCAGTACTATGTGTTCAAAAACAAAAAGTCAACACCTCTTGACTTTTCCAGGAAATTCCAAGCAGAAGCCTCGTGGAGGCTTACTAAAAAAGGGGTGAAGCCACAGCATATCAAATGTAAGAAAATAAAATAAAAAAAAATATAATAAGAAATGCAACCAATTTATGTTGAGATTTTTTCCTCAAAGTCTAAAAATAATTACCATTTTTCATTTAATTATTCTTTAACCCACCCATTATCGTCAGGAACACATTAACCGGTGCACACCATTAATTAAAACACAATGCGGCAACGTAAACTTCTATTATTAGACGCTTGGCTCCGAGCTCTTTGCTCCGACAGGTTACAGATTTCTTCTAACTCATAACCGAGCTGCATAACTCATTCTGCTTTTTTATTTTATTATCACATAATAAATTATGTCTAATAATGGAAAGTTCCCATAAAAGCAGCGATGATGCCGCCTGGCTGGAAGTTATGGATCTCCGGTTCGCTCTGAAATACCAGTTATTAATTAACATGGAAGTCACAGAACTGAACTCCCTTCCCTTGACGAAAGAGGAGCAACTGGTGGCCGTTCTCACATGAACCTGCATAACTTAGAGGGGAGCGGTGGCTCCTGTTCTAGCCGCCTTCGCCTTTAAACCGTTGTGTGCGAGTGCTGTTTTTATTAATGATTCATACCGTCTCCGATTCACGTATTGGTGATCGGGCACTAATAAGACATCTCCTGTACATAGAGTCTAAGGGAGAAGGAAATGGGAGAGATTCAGAAAGTCAATTACAACTGTTATATCTTAGTGTCCTGCTGAGAAGCATGTTAAATATGCTAATATCTTTGGACACCACAGGCAGACTCGGAGGCATCTTGCAGCTGCATCTATTAGACAGTGCTTATCGGGTGGAGGGGGAAAAAAAAGATCTTATTCCAAAACATCCAAATATCCTGACACTTTTACTAACAGTGAAGACAACTGGAACAAAAATTATTTTTGAAAACCAGCAATCTCAATTCTAGAGGATAACAAAACTTATGGTGGCACTTTTTGTCTGGCCAAGACAGGGACCAAGGGTAACGTAGAAGAGTCTATGCAATTTTATGCAAACATATATGTTCACGTATCCTTTATTACTTTTTAGAAAAGGGAATAATGGGTGCCACCGTTGTATCTCTTGGGGGCAACAAAGGTTTGGGATTTTCGAAATCAAACATGCACAGTCCTATACACGTCACCACTTATAACTCATATTTACAGATCACTATACACAAAATGTTACCCTTAAAATGCCCAATAAAATTCTGTCTCTGAAGGCTAAAAGAGCTGTTCCATCAAGAAAACCTTTGCTCACATTCCATTAGTACATAGAGGTCATAAAGAACCCATCAAAAAGCCCTTCTACAAGCTAGAGAAACCAGCCATTAAATAATAAGTTGCCATAAGTACAGGAGGAGGCCATTTTGTTGGGTCTCTCACTTCATCTAGGCCTTGAAAGACCTTATATTAAGCAGAAAACACCACAAAACAGCTCCCACTATACATTTGACCTCTGATTGATTAAGGTTTGGTATTGCCATCAACCCAATTGCCTCTCGAGTTATGGATATTGACATTAAGCTTTCGTTTAGGGTGAATGAGCACCATCATCGTGACTGGGATTGGTCTCTTGTCCTATGGTGATACTACCTATGTTTGAGTGGGGATTACAGTGCTTGACACACATGAACTTTGAAGGTACTAAATATATGAAGTGATCATGCCCATGTGTCCTCAATGGTGAGAGGTGAATAAGCTACCATCACACAGTTCTTATTTCCTCAGTACAACATGCCATTCATCTTCATCTGTAGAGGACGACACATCTCATAAGACAGACAGTCTCGCTGATAGTAGCAGGTTCGGCCAACCTTAGTGTCATTTGTATTGGTACCGTAAGCAATGTTCTATCTTTTCTGAGACTTTGGTTTGGGTCTACAAATGTTATGTGGCCACTAGAAATGTCATATTGGTTACTGTAGTGCGTGAACCAGCTTCCAAAGTTTACCTGTTATGCTAATCCGTTTCGGGTTCTATAAAAAAATTATTTTAAAACTTGATACTACAAACTACAAAAAGTTAAAGACCACAAAAGATTATGATTGAAGGACCTGAAATAGCAGAAAATTCAAGTGTAATGAGTGAGCTACCGGTAGACTTTGTTATGAGCAGTGCGATCAATCCCCTGCCAACACATTCGGATTATCTTACCCAATGTTTACAGTATCCCCACCTACTTTTAATAATCCAAAGTAATACTAGATAGCGACTGACCTTCGCACAATACTCATTACCTAGAACTGGATTGTAAGGGCTTCGCTGTGCATGATCTTTAGAGAACCATGCCAAATGTGAAAATTTTTGAATGATTTGCAAGATTGTTTTACGGAAGACAAAAAAAAAAATTACAAATTTAACATTAACATCTGTGAGATCATAGTCTAATTACTGCGAAGTGAAATCTGAAACAAAATCAATGGGCACATAAGATGCAATCTCAACTGTGTTTGGCTCAGCACACAAAATCCTTGACTCATAAATCAATGTTACAAGCCATTCAGCGAATCGATAGTCAGATTCCCACTTGGTCTATACATACAGCCACTAAATGAAATAATAATGACTTAAGATGTGTCATACTGGGTCATCAATATCAACAAGGAGTTGGCCACATTAAGAAATAGATGGAAAACAATGTGCAAAGACTTTGGCTGTTTGGCTCGGAAAGGGATGGGGAGGTTTGACTGTTCTTGAATAATTGTAATTATTGCCTTGCTGTTAATTACTAGAAACAGAAAAAAAGACGACAAGGAGGGTGAAAAAGGATCTGCCCAAAGGAAGTGAGAAAAAAAAAATGTAATATCAACATTGTGACTATGAAACACGACAAAGCCGAGCTCAACGGGAAGCCCCCAGCTGTTTTCAATAGATCTCTTCTTTCAGCTTGTTATTACACCCAATGCAATGCAATGGACAGGTCAGATTGATAACGTTTTTAGATTGGCAGATCTATTCAATAAAGAACAGGAAGAGCGGGGTTCACTGTCTAAACCTTAGTCTGCTCCCTATGGTGGATTAGACGGGAATATAAGATCTCAAGGAGGATGTATAAAACTGCATGTAGTGTCCTCGTGTTTCATGTCACTCACACCCAAGTAAGGCCAGGATGTCTCAAGGCCAAGGCATAACATCTGTCAGCTGAAGGTGGGCTGGAGGAAACCTAAGATGAGGACGTAGGCCGCGTCTACGGTGACAGTCATGAATTGAGGTTAGAACTCTTTAATCTGAGACGTAAAAAGGCAACAAGTTAGCGATTTAAGAAAACAAGCGGATTCTGAAAAGCTAAAAAAAATGCTGACTTTGTATCAATAAAAGCTCATTTTTACTGGATTTGTGTAATGAAAGGCAAAAATTAGGAGTCATACCCAAAAATAATATAAAACAAAAAGCAAAACATTTTGGGTAAGATGTTTTATGAACATTTGCAACAAAAGGTATTCACTGTGTTCTTCCAATAAATGAAGCACAAAAAAAGTCAACCCTACCCTGGTCAAATTTACAATATCCCTTAAGTTGTCATCATAAAGTTTCTTAACTTGGCAATTTCTTATCAGCTACAGTGGGGAACACATTAAATATTTCCGTAATGCTACATATAATACCCTTGTCTAGACATATGTCAAAAACAAAACAAAAAATAAAACAAAAACAGGACTGTGCCAGTCACGCCACACTCAAGGTGCGTCCGCTACCTTATCACTTAGGCCCTGTGCACACATGACCTAAATACACATCAGAACTGATGATCCCCATCCAATGAATGCAAATTGGGGTTTCTGCAACCCTATTCCCAGCTACAGAAAAATTTGGCACGACTTCAATGACAATGGGGTCAATATCAGAGAGGATGGGTAACAACTAAATTGAAATTCTGCAGCCTATGACCCTCTGCCAGTGGATCCTTAAGTAAATACATATAGGATTAAATCCAACTGGTGTAAGCATGTACTTATAAAGACAATCACATAATGGTTAAACCACAATCCAAACTGAACTTCAACAAATGTGTTCCAATCTCCAACAATAAAAATTTGAGATGTCAAAAATCTCCATAAACAAAAAAAAAAAAAACCTGACATTACATTCTCTTGTTCCTTTTATCAACAACAGTGACAGAAGCACATCCCTTATCTCTGCCAATTCACAGTTTAGTATTCTAGAAAAGATAAAATTATTGGCGCCATCAACCAATTTATAGACTAATTATAGTCAAACTATTATCAGGAGCCCCTATCATTTTAGAGTGCCCCATGTGGTGCCTGAAAATATAGTTTACACATTTAAGAGTATTTCCCATCAAGTTTCATAAAGAAAAAAATACTGTAAAATTAAAAAAAAACTACAAACCAAAACGGTGGAAAAACAAACAAACAAAAAAAAACAAAAACACAAAAAGGTATAAATAGCCTCAAGGTTATTTATAAAACCACCAAAAAAGTAGAGTTTCACAAATACCAACACAGATTCGCTCTACTACAAGACTGGAAGGTGAAAGGTCTAATAAACCATCATTCTAACTCAACACCATGAAAGTGTTGTTGTTTGAGAAAATTATAGCAGCTGGAGACTTCCATTCTTGCACTTATGTGTGACTTTCTTAAAAACATCAAATAAGAGATAGTCACATAAAAAAACAAAAAAAAAAAAAAAAAGGAAAAATGTCAAGGAAAAAAAAATGTCAACGGGTGGTTACAGCCATTATTCCTGACTGATGAACCTTAGTCGTATTCTCTAGTTTCCAGCTGTTAAAATGCACAGACAGAAGTATTTGTGTTTAATGTTATTTTTTTTCTCCCATCCGTCTACAGCTGGTAATGGCGACAAATTGCTTTCTGTACAAAAAGAAAAAAAAAAAATTCCTACAAGAATCATTTTAGGTCACCTTTCATAGCGCTGATGGATCTCTATAGGCAAACATGCTCTCGAGAGTTTACAGTCCTCTCATTTTAAATGTAATAAGTGGCAACTCTAAAATGTGATATCCAAAATTTATTCAAGGTTTCCCGGAAGAAAAATCACGCCTAAAAAAAAAAAAAAAAAGAAAATATATTTGTCCCTGTATAAGGCATTGAGAACTCTGTGACGTCAGCCAAGAAGAGGACACAAGGTTAGATTTGTCTTTACTTTCCAGTTTACAATATAGAGCAGAGGCAGAGTCCACATAATTTCACAGAAATTAAAAAGTCTCCTCATGCAAGAAAACAAAAAACTGCACTGGATAGGCCAACATATACCTCTAGTTAAAGGAATTTTGTAATCCTATCCTAGCATAGTTACTTGTAGACAGCCTATGGGTATATTTGCAAGTGTCACGCTTATCCATACCATTTTTTATTATTACACTAGCAGAGATATTAACAATGCAATTGCAAACCGCAGGATCCATCCCGGTAGTTGAGGGTCGTAAATATACGAGGACATTTATCCTGCATAGAAAAGATATTAAATCCAAGACATTATTCAATCAAAGGCTATTGTTTTGAAAAAGCGAGCGCTTATGATATAGCTTACACTGTAATCTGCCACTGGGGACACCTAAACACATCCATAATCTACTCTCGTGGTGGTGGTGTTTTGTTGACTGGACAAAAATTCATGCAAATTCGACATAAAACTTAGTGATGGTTATTATGAACATTATCCAGGAGCGGGTCTGAAGGTGGTAAATACATCATTTCATTGAGGTGGCAACCGAAGGTCTTGACTGCCCAACACTGACAAAAAGTTTTTTAAAAAAAGGACATTTATATTTTTGCATACCAACGTCTCTACATATGTACAAGTATAAAATCATATATAGATGTGAAGAGATTGTGGAAGGGCAGAATCTTAAGATGCATTTCCCTTTTGATGCAACTTTCCAAACCAAAACAAGAGGATCCAATAAGAAGGAAAAGTCCTTCTTTAATATCAATCATTCCAGGCTACCTGCAAAAAAAAAAAATTGCAGTCCAGAAGGGTGATTTCAAAAGTTTCTTAAACGACCCTGCAGTTTTTTTTTATTTTTTTTTTAATCAAAACCAGAAGTGGATTCACATAAAAGGAAGGACTTCTTCCAAAAAATGCAGTATGGGAAACCACCCTTAGGGTACATACACACGTACATGTTCTACGTAACAAGTAGCAATAAGGCCAAACACATGCAGAATTAAACATGCTGCTGTATGAGTAAATGTACCTTAAGGCTGGGTTCACACTACGTATATTTCAGTCAGTATTGTGGTCCTCATATTGCAACCAAAACCAGGAGTGGATTAAAAACACAGAAAGGATCTGTTCACACAATGGTGAAATTGAGTGGATGGCCGCCATATAACGGTAAATAACGGCCATTATTTCAATACAACAGCCGTTGTTTTAAAATAACAGCAAATATTTGCCATTAAATGGTGGCCATCCACTCAATTTCAACATTGTGTGAACAGATCCTTTCTGTGTTTTCAATCCACTCCTGGTTTTGGTTGCAATATGAGGACCACAATACTGACTGAAATATACGTAGTGTGAACCCAGCCTAAGGGTGCGTTCACACCTACAGGATCTGCAGCAGATCCGCAGAAGATTTGATGGTGCAGATTTAATGTTGTCTCCAGTTATTTAAATGAAATCTGCTGCGGATCTGCGGCAGAAAATCAGCTGCATATCCTGTAGGTGTGAACGCACCATTAAGGATACTTCTGTGAAGATTTGCAACACAAAATATGCCTGCAACCCCAAAATCAACTAATCCAGGCACATGACAGCCTTCAAAATTTCAGTTTCTGCTAAGAATTTTGCTCTTGTGAGATCCTAAATATTGATAAGCCAAAGCTGTTCATAGCTTACAAAAACTTTACAGAAATAGTAATGACTTGTAAAACCTTGAAATTCATCCAAAAAATTGCTGTTAAAATTTTTTTTTAAAAAAAATTTCTACTATGTAAAGATATTGAACAACAGTTTGACAGCACGTAACCAAAAAGTTAGGAGTCTAAATATTTGTTATATCTCATATGTGGGTCAATCCTGACACAGATTAAAAAAAAAAAAAAAAAAGAAGACAAAAATAAATAAATAATTCTGATTTGTTAACGGCCAATTTCCAAGTATGGAGGGGGCAATTTGTGTCATGGCAAATGTGGGAAAAAGCACATAATAAAAAACATACCCCAATCCATTACACCCTAATATTTTTCGTGCTATAGGACTTTTAGAAATGTGCCCCCCCCCCTCTTTCTCACCACAAATGTACTTTCCAGCAGTAATAATAGCTTGTAACACTACTTGGCATCGATACAACAGAGGATCTCCAAACAAAAACAGCATGTGAGACAAAAGGAAATAAAAAAATATCTGTTTTAATAAGCATATAGTTGGTTGCTATGGTTCAGAGAAAGCTGGGATGAGAGCCACGAGTTTACATCCAGCGTAATAAAGAATTGATTAAACTTGCAGCCATTTTTGACTTTCAGGACTACTTGCAGATTTGTGTTACTGTAACATTACAGGAATCCACATTAATCTAGTGACGGGGGAATAGTCTTTATTCCTAACAGAAACCAGAAGGACGTCTAAACCACCTCGACCTCCTCCTTGTTACACACCTGCATCATAGAAATTGAATTCGAGACCTAGTAGCTTCCTCCCTCCCTATGTCACACCAAAGACACCTTCTTCAATCATTTGTCAGTGGTTAGATCCATTAAATCGAGTAAAACGTACGCACAATAATCCGCCGCATTTCATAAGAATCTCTCATTAAAGCCATTCTGCCGCACACGAGGACAAAAAAAAAAAAAGGCGTTGTAGAACCAGATTTTAACCAAGGACCGAAACATTAATAATTCACAGTAATTGGGCGCATTATTCAACGGGTTGATTAATTTTTAAGTACACATGGTAGAAACTAAAATACTACAGAAACATTTTTTTGACAAATATGAAATTTTAACATGAATAAATCATTGAAATATGAACACCTCAGCTAAAAGGATTAAGATCTAACTTGCAACTGGCTACTGACCTAATGTCTTCATATGCTTGTGCTAAAACCACAATGAAGCACTGAGAAGGCCGGCATCCTGATACAATACAAGTATAGGATGGCTCGGTCCAAAAAGTAGCATTCATTGTAGGAATTTTTTGTTTCTCTGCATGCGAACACTATCGAAGGGGACTATACGTCACCACCTGCTGTATAACTTAGACATATTGTAACCGAACCTATTCTAGTATGATGCGACTGAATAAAAACGATGAAAGAACATGCCCTATCTAATGGAGAAGACTTAATTGTTGTTGACGATAAGACGTGATGAGCTACAGCTACTTGTAGAACATTCTATTAGAAAAGACAAGTGTTGCCTAGGAAGAAAGACACAACTTACTCAATCTCATTCACACAAGACATAAATTAAACATGTTCTAACAGTGTTGTCTACAAAATGACAATAGATTTGTTCAAATGTGTGAAGAGTTGCCAAAGCCATATTTTCATTGCTCGAGACAGATGACATAAGAACATGCCCTACCTACTGGAGAAGATGTAAGTGTTGACTACAAAACACAATGTGACTGAAATCTCTTCTAGCAAGATGTGAAGAGCTACATCTACTTGTAGAACACTCTATCGGAAAAGACAAGTGGTGCCAAGCAAAGGAGACATGGCTAATCCTATTTGAGCAAGTCTTAATAAAATATGCAACAGTGTTCTACTAGAGAAGACATAAGGGTTGTCTGCAAAATTACAACAGATTGGTTCAAATCTGTTGAGAGTTACTAAGGCTGGAGCTTCCTTCCTCGAGACAGATTCCATATATACTTGTCCTACCTATTGGAGAAGACATAAGTGTTGACTACGAAGAGCAACGTGACCCAAATCTCTTCCGGCAAGTAAAAAGCTACATCTACTTCTAGAACGGTCAGAAATCAAAAAGCGTTGCCTAGAAAGGAAGGTATAGCTTACTCCTATTTGAGTAAAACCGTGAACAATACAACACACGTCCTACTAAAGAGGACTTCAGTCTTGCTTACATTACAATGGTTTACGTGAAGGGCTATAAAAGTTGTGACTTCCTTACGCAGCACACATCCTGACCAAAACGTAGAACCAAGCCAACATAAAGTCTCCAAGTTTCCTCTTATCAAGCAAGTTGATCAATATCAAACAGTTTTGGTTAAAATAAAATAAACCTGATAAGCCAAAGGACGAGCCCATGAAATAACAAACAAAAGTCCAATTTAAAACAATCATCTCCTAAGTATTCAGAAGCGGAGATCAGAAGAACAAAAACCGGCGTCAAATGGCACATTCTCACATAGACAAACTGGTAACAGATGGCAGAAAACATTCCCCTATATCGATGTGTTCAAACTATAGTCTAAGGTCACACAAATACAGTACGTACAGGTCGATGGCTAGGGACTCTATAATGGCATGCAAATGAACTCTAGTAGCAAGCAGCAATCATCAACTCCTAAAGCAGATAGTTTATTGAGCATGGCCACAACGGCTTACCAGTCAAAGCCATTGTAACGTCAATGTGAACTGGAGAAGAGATGGATGGCATCGAAGGCATGAGAAAACTCCAGAACAAATATAATACTCACAGCTGATTGTGGGGTGGAGCACCACTGAACTCAATCCTCAAATGTAAGGATTTCAGGAATTATGGAGGAGGTCCTTACCCATACCAGGATTAAGTTTTTAAATAGGGCACAGTACGTCATGCCAACGTACAGAAGGGGAAGACCCCATCTATAACAAGACCTATAAAAAGTGAAGAAAGTGCCAGGCTCTATATGAGGAAGTTCATGAGACAAGATGGCGCCTTAACTCCTAGACGAGAAAAAAAATTCAATCAACTGAAGGGTCTAAACTTTCGCCGTTAGGCGTCATCATCATTACAGTGCCCAATTTGCTATCTACCATTTTAGGAAGTCAAAAACCACAATATATTTAGTGATCAACAAAGTGACCTACTGACTTCTTAAAAATAAGTTTCACTAATATAAAATTGGACACTTACGAAACCTGTTGGGAAAGAATATTTATACGGTATTGGGTCCCACTTCTCGGTTTCACTTACTAAGGGAACTAAATCACAAAAATCACTATCAGTTCCGTAAGGCTATAATTCAAAAACCAAAAGTGGAAGTGAAGAGTGGAGCCAAGACGTTGACGACTGGTGTTGCTGTTTACCCAATAGATGCAATGACACAGTTCCCAGTTATCTGCTGGTGCTGCTGTTGTTGTGTCTAAGCATAACTTGGCATCATTAAACATAGACCAGACGCAAGTATGTAGTGTCACTTGTGAGCATAAAAAAAGAACAGACTTACAATCTGCACTTCGTCATTACGCTTGGAAGCGTGACTCGTGCTACTCAAGACATCTTAAACAGCAGAAGGAACAAAACCAGGTATGAGCCTCGAAATAGCCCCATGCTAAATGGGGTAGCATGTACTTAATTCCAAATGGTCTGCAAGGAGCTGTGTAATACCGGGTGGTAAACATGGTGCTATTTTGAGCAAATCTGAAAAGTGATATGATTGACGCCAAGCTGACTTCTTAGGTTTCAGACAGATAGATGCAGAGAAATTTAAGTGGATCAAAAGAACATCGTAAAAATACATATCATGGATTCAAAATAGGCAAAAGATTAAGACATACATGGGCAGAGATGATTTATGATGACCATCAATGGTCATTTCAAAAGTTTCAAAAAGATTCCAGTCTATAGACAACACTGAATAAAAAGCAGCTCAAGATAAAATATAAAAAAAACACAACGTAAAATCCAGAAATCATAAGCACAAGACATCTGGTGATCACTGCCTATGGTAAATACATCATTACACCTTAGTTACAGGAACAGGAAATGACTTGCATGGATACTTCCTAGATCAAGGACTATACACCAACATGATTACCTGGATACCCAATAGACAGACTGTAAACAATCTGTTATGGCACAATAAATAGTTACTATTTGGTGCATTTAACTGGGGGTTTATTGGGTTGCTAGGCAAGAAGGTGCAGTGGAGCTACTCCAAAGAACATAAACAGCAAAAAAAAAACACCACTATCTACGTGGTATACCAGAACGCGACTTATCCTCCAAAACAATTAGACTATTGCTCGAGAAAAGGTTATGAAATGTAAACTTCATGCCAACATTCATGATTATAACAACTGCGGCCTTATGTTATATGCCTCAATCCAAAAACACATACAAGTAGTCCCATTGTTTTGGAGCATCAGACAAATAAACCATTCAGGAGTTTGAGATTATCGGTCGTAAGCTAATGCATTATGAACAAAGCCATTATTTTTTTACATTCTGTTGCCCACTTATCCCTCAAGCCCACGTATCAACAAACAGGGAATTCCTTGTCGGAGAGTGGGCATAAACAAAAATGTAGAGACCGAGTATTTATTTATACTTTTTACCGAAATTGCTCGTATTTCCTCCATGGAAGGATATTGATCCGCTTTGTTTATCAATAACAAAGTACAGGAGGGATTAGGTCTGCGCCCATGGCATGCAAGCCTGGGAAAAAATACTGGACTCCATCTCTACAAACACACGTGTTCTTGACGACCTTGGCCTGTGGAGTTCAACGTCCTCTGGAACTGTGACACTTTTTCATTGGCAGCCTAAGAGATCAGACGGAGGCTTTGGACACCTTCTAAACGACAATGTATAGTTAACTTTCAGATAAGAGGAATCACAATATTTGACAGCCTCACTTCGAAACTGATACTGCAGAAATACCAGCAACGTCGGCGGAAAGTCACTATGAGTACGAGTAGATATTAAGACAGGGGACAAAGGAAAGGAGGTAAAAAAGTTGATTTAGTCAGTGAGTATTTGAACATACACATAAGATTGTGTTATCATGCGGGAAACAACACAGACACTATACAATTCTATAGACAAGGTCAACATTAGCAAGACCTAATAAAATATGAATCATAAGTATACTAGAAGTCGTGCCTTTCCTGTTCCAAGAGGTCACACTGAGCAAAGTCAACTCGGCTAAAAAGAATATTTATTTCACTCAACGTCAAAATACTACAGGATCCAATAAGAAACGTCAGTCTCAAGTGCGCACAATCGCATATCGTAAAAAAGCCATCCAAATGAAATGAGACATTTTAGGCTCCCCGATGAGACGGTCAATAACCGTATACCCCGGAAGCCTCATAGGATAATGATTTTTCCAGGTACTGCCTTTTGGTAAACTATCTTACATGAAACTTTTTGACTTTTTTTTTTTCCCCTTCCATTCACAAGTTTGCTTTAGCAGAAGGCAAATTTTGGCGCCTATGGATTATAAGTCATTAGACTCCTGAAGCGGTAACAGCCAAAATCCCTACAGATCTCACAGTCATTCCCAGAGACCAATATCTGCGCAAGCAGAATGCCTTTCAACGCACTCCCACTGTGCATGTTTTTACTACACGGAGTAAATCGTGCTCTGACACAGAAATCCTAATTTGGCGCACCATTCACAGTTCAGACCTTGCTTACTTTTTTTCCCCTCCTTTATTTCATGTTACAATAATCCTATTGGAGAGCAATTGTTGTATTTAATATTCGAGCCCTCTTATGAAAATGTTTCCTATGAAATGTGGCAGAGTTGTTAAGATAATACGTGTGCATGCTGTGAGAGGGTAATGCCTACACAATAGCCCTTGCCAGTGCCGTAAATCTCTTCATTAGACAACTACATATTACAACAGATCTACTTAACTGTTTCTTTACTTAAAGGGCCATTTGGTTTAACAATAACAAACTGGCTTTTGCACATTAGCAAAGGATTAGCCAGAATAAATAATGTATTGGCACCACGATGGGGACCTGCTACGCTCCCCTACACCGTGACAGACTGTACAAAATCCAAAAGCTATAAGATAAATTCGGCACTAAATCACCAGTGTGAGAGTGGGCAATCAGCTGGCAAAGGACTCTCTTAATCCAAACACCTTCAAGGGCTTGGGTAAACAAGATCTGTGTTGCCCTTCGAGGTGAAGCAAAAGTAATATTTTTGTAAGTGGTGTTCCCACGCTCCTCAAAAGTTGGCAAATAACACAACTAGCAAAACTATTAGAGTGGAAGTCGCTCTTCACATGACAAAAAGTTGCTTCACATTTTTTGTTATTTTTCCTTCTTTTACTTATCCAAGTAAAGTGCATTTTAATACAACGTGCAAATACATAACTCACTCACTCTCTCTCTCTCTTTCAGTAAGACCAAATGAAATGGAAAAAAAGCCCGCACTTAATGTCATGGATTTATATTTTCAGGAGATGAGAAAACATAAGCCTTACAGAAGCTTTTAGATCCTAAAATGCCCATTATGGTTATAGTTTATTTTCCCTCGAAAAACGCTAAATAAATTGTATTTTACGGGAAGATTTGTGCTGGGTAGATCCAGCATGCAAACAACTTTCAGCTTACTGTAATCTATAGATTAAAAATAAATCATATGCGATAAGAAACGGGAAACAGAGGGAAAATTCCTGACCACACAATATTTAAAACAAAGGAAAAGCAGAACAAAGTCACAACACATACAAAAAGACTTTTTTTTTTTTTACCTCTTCTCCTCAGTTATCAGTAGAGCAGCCTCGAGTTATACAGTTACGTGCATGAAAGTAAGATACAGACTTTCCAGGTTACAAAAGGTCTGAAGACCTGACTAGAGCACTGCCAAGTATTTTCTTATCATGGCTTCTTGCTGTTGGGAACGTCCTTTATATTTTGCAGATCTGGTTTGGCAGCTTTAAGCGGCGAGGGCATATTTTGAAGGAATAAAATGGTCAGTGACTATCAAGTAACAGCAAAACTATAGCAAAGGAGGCCTTGTCAGTCCTAAGAGATGCTGCACACATACTGTGATCAAGAATCCTCTAAGCAGTGAAGGCTTTGAATGAGACTCTGACATGAGGGGCTGCAGCTAGCGAGTGTTCTTCTCGAGGAAGAAAAAAAAAAAAAGAAAAGCAGATTTCAAATCACACCATCTTGGGGAGTCCATAGTAGGTCTATAATTAAAAAACAGCCCCCCCCCCCCCAAAAAAAAAAAAAAAAAATATGCCAAAAATGTTATTTATTTATTTCACGGTTTACCATATCGTGGTAAATACTTGTAATCAAAGTAATTTAGGAGTGATACCTTTCACGGTTTACAAAAGTCTTAAAGAACACAAAAGCCAACCCAAAAAAAGATCATCTCCCAAGTCTAAACAAACATTGAGAGTAACGAGTCTCTGTAAAAGACTTAATGCAAACAGAGTTGATTCTTAACACATTAGCAAGACCATCAACAATCTTCCCCATTCCTTACGAGACCATCAACAATCTTCCCCATTCCTTACGAGACCATCAACAATCTTCCCCATTCCTTACGAGACCATCAACAATCTTCCCCATTCCTTAAGAGACCATCAACAATCTCCCCCAATCCTTACGAGACCATCAACAATCTTCCCCAATCCTTACGAGACATCAACAATCTTCCCCAATCCTTACGACACCACGACACCATCGAAAATCTTCCCCATTCCTTACAAGACCATTAACAAGAGTAAACTGGTGCCTGTACAAAACCCACAGTGCACCCTGGTCATTGTCCCCCCCAGCTACAAATATCTCTTTCGCCTTCTTTGTGCTTCTTTTGTCAGGTATACACTTGGACCTTCTCCATGTTTAAATACTTTTCCCCCTCTTGAAGTACATTTCCAAAGCTCAAAAAGAACATGCTCTGAATATTAAAGAGTCTAAAAATAAAGGGTTCACTTCTTGAAAAACTCTGCAGCTCCTTTGTGTCCTCCAAGTAAGGAATGCTTAAGTGTTGCAACAATGATGAGAAAAAAAAAAAAAAAAGATTAAAATGGGTGGTCACAATCACTAAAAAAAAAAAAAAAATCAACACATCTGACCTGAGAACAGAAAATACTAGCAACAAGAAAGGAAAATGCCAGTGTTGTTTGCAATCTGCGGAGTTATTTCAGAAAATGGTATAAAATGGGTGCTTTCTAAAACCCTTCCTGTCTTGTATGGAGCATAAATCTGTTCTGGCAGCCTGACCTTTAGACAAAAATTACACCACTAGGGAAAAACACTCTAAGAAATGCTGTTTAAAGTCAACAGCGATATCCCTCCATTGCCAATGCCCCCACCACCACCTTCCCCCCTCCCCCCCCCCTCCCCCGGAGTGCACTTTTCGTGAAAAAGTACCTGTTGGTGCAACTCGAGCGAGTAAGACTTCCAGATAAAGCTGCAGTGATGGTTACATTGTAAAGAGCTAAAGAGCTGGTAACCACTTGTACAACAGGAAGCAGAGTAATTAAATGGATGTGAATCCCAGACACAAGCCTGAGACAAGCCCTCCACCCCCCTCCCCTTACCCCAATCCTAATATGCTACCAAACAGACCAAAATAAAAGGGGGGGGGGGGGGGGGGGGGGAAAGGTGATTTCTGCCATCACACACCAATCAGCTGTGCAAACACCTGAACGTTCTTCTAAAACAGTGTCAAACACTTATGAGTATCTGAGAGGTCACACAACAACCTATATAGGAGGTAAGCACAACCCCTGGCTGCTGCATGTAAAGGGTTAATTTTTTTAAGTTCTCTACTACATACTGAAATGATAAGGAAACATTTGGGAGTATCTACAGCAGGGGGTAGGGAACCTTGGCTCTCCAGCTGTTGCAAAACTACAACTCCCATCATGCCTGGACAGCCAAAGCGTTAGCTTTGGCTGTCCAGGCATGATGGGAGTTGTAGTTTTGCAACAGCTGGAGAGCCAAGGTTCCCTACCCCTTATCTAGAGTCTAGTACTTGTACAGAAAACTATTTAGAATACTGTAAACACAACCTCTGGTGGCTGCAGGGCACCATGTATCACACACAAATCAGCTATATATATGTACACAATAATTAAAAAGTGTGAAGAAACATTTCGGGTATCTGAAAGGTCAATCTATATAGACGTACGTCCAGCCTCCAGCTGCTGCAGGGCAGCATGCAAGTAAAGTGTTAATTTGTAGTCATTTTTAGTGTTCTATGCCAATCAGCTATAATATATAATATATATATATATATATATATATATATATATATATATATATATATATAAATATTATATTATATATGAAAGTGTGCAGAAACACTTTTGGAGTATCTACGTAGGCACAGCCTCCAGCTGCTGCAGGGCAGCAGGTCAGTAAAGTGTTAACTTGTAGTCTCGTGTTATATGCCAATAAGCTAGATAGATAGATAGATAGATATAGATATAGATATAGATAGATAGATAGATAGATAGATAGATAGATAGATAGATAGATAGATAGATAGATAGGAGAGAGAGAGAGAGAGAAAGAAACACTTATGGAGTATCTAAAGGTCAGTACTAGTACAGAACACACAGCAATCTATGCAGTTGTAAGCACAACCTCTGGCTGCTGCAGGGCAAAGCTTTAATCTGTAGTCATTTTCACTATTATACATGAAGCATCTACCCACACACACAATTCAGAAATAGCGTGAGTATCTGAAAAGGTCAGTACTAATACAGTCCTCACATAGATGTAAGCACAACCTCCGGCTGCTGCAGCACAGCATGGAAGCAAAGTGTTAATTTGCAGTCATTCTCTACTGTCACACACACACACATTTTTTATATATATATATATATATATATATATATATATATATATATATATATATATCTATATATAATATTTTATATATATATATATATATATATATATATATATATATATATATATACACACACAAACACACACACACTACTGAAATAGGGTGAAGAAACATCTGTCAGCATCTAGATTTCAGGACTAGCATAGGATACAACAATTTATATTGGTGTAAGCACAACCTCTGGCTGCTGCAAGGCACCATGTAAGCAAGGTGTTAATTTGCAGTCACTCTCTATTATGACGCCCCATTTGCACAAACAAAATAATAGGGCTGAGGGCTCAGTACTAGTATACATCACAACACTTTACACAGGTGTAAGCTCAACCTCTGGCTGCAGCAGGGCACCCTGTTAACTTGCAGTCATTTTCACACCAATACATATACTACTGGAAAGGTGTGAAGAAACATTTAAACTAGGGGGATCAGTACTGGTACAGAACATAATAATCTATACAGGTGTAAGCTCAACCTCTGGTTGCTGCAGGGCACAGTGTAAGCAAAGTGTTAATTTGTAGCAATGCACAGACAATACAGAAGCCTGGGATGGATTACATGTAAGCAATGAGGCATACACATGCAAATAAGTCAGCCTCTCGTTTGTCTCCTACAATGTCTCAGATTCAAATTAGTGGCTGTGAAATCTGTATCCACGTCCAATGTTGTCCCTCGTCCCCAAAGCAAACGCACACCCAACATACAGGGGGCTGACCATACTAAACCGGCTACTTAAATACGGAGGAGAACCTTTCAACAAAGCAAAGTAGAAGGGAATTACTAAAAAGGTCACCCCACCCCACAGCTGCCAAGAAGAGCTCTCGACAGTAATGGGCGATAGAATATTCTGTCATCTGTATCCGCAGCAATAATCGGGCAGAGGTGTTGATTGATAAGAAAATACCGAGACAGGGCATGACGTGCCGGTGAAAACCGACGTGAGACAAGTTATCTGCCATTCGCTAGGGCAATTCTCCAGTGTCAACCTTGCCATGACTACAATGTGACCCGGGAGATGTTATAGCACTCGACAACGGTGAAGACGTGAAAGACGAGAGAGAAGGACACGACTGTCCCATGTAAGGGCCGAAAAAACATCCCTGAATAGGACTTAAAGTGTTAACATGTAGACGTAGAAGAGCTAAGTAGGTCACCTATGGTCTCCCATAGGTCTATAGTATTCTCATATTCAAAAAGCGCCACGACTTACACAGTACTGGATGGAAAGCAGTGTCTCCAGCCATTTTCTACTCTTAGTAAAACTGAAAGACGTGTAAAGGAGCAGCCGAAAAATGAAGGGAAGGGGAGGAGCTACAAAAGGCACAATGGATGGCGTACAGTTGCTTTAGATCATCTTTCCAACAATAAGAGCGGAGGGTCGAGGTTTCGACAGCAGGACAATCGTCAGCTTAAGGGAGCACTAACCCTCACGTCCACGCTAATAAAAACTGCCAACATTGTTCCCAAATCTGTCGGGAGAATGGTCCTCGAAAGTGGAGACTAGATGAAGTAGTGATCGTCAAAGCAGACATCTTGCTAAACCCTTTGAAGAACCTCTACTGACCTGAATAGGCTGAAGACACATCCCCCCCCCCCCAAAAAAAAAAAAAGTTTATTTGTATAAAAGGGACGAGAAATTTAAAAAAAAATCTAAAATTTGATTCAATTTGAAAAACGACATCATAGCTACCTTCCAACTGTTCTCACGCCGCAAATATTTTGCCATCGTCCACGTTCCAAACAAAAGGAAGGTTGAGTTGTCCTGTTTACTTAACAAACTGAGAGTAATTCTCAATCAAGCTGTGACCGACGTACCTTTACACAGCTGTAAGAGAAGATACGTCTCCATCCATCCACAACCCTCACTCCATTAAAAGTGCTCGTCCAAAAAAAAAAAAAGGAAAATCATTCATACAGGGATCCCAATGTCCCAATTTTGAACAAAGGACTAGGAGACACAGCTAAAAACATACAAAAACATCATATAAAACAGGTATCATTCTCCCACATAGAGTACAAATCAATGACCGAACAGACCAACAGGGGCCATTTTTATTTCAGAACACCAGAGAGAGAGAGCTTGTGATTAATGTGTTTGTCTGGAGGAAAAGTCAGCATTACATCCGGAAGACCAGACCAATTTTTTTTTTTTACCCTATGGCAAAAAGACGTTTCTATTTCAAATAGGAAAAGAAAAAACAAAAAAAAGAGGGACTTTGTCCTTTGTACTTGACCAGTTTCCCCGGAAATTCTTGCAAATTGGCTTACTGACCCTGGGAGTGACTGAATGGATTTTAAAATGTCACAGAGCCTGCCCTCTTCTCCGAGCCCTGTTAGTTATGGCAACAAAGTGAACCAAGATGCTATGCGCCCAAAAGGGGAGGGGGGGTGTAGCTACACCAAGCAGGTGCTTAAACACTTTATCACAGCCGATTTCAAAAGCAGGTGCAAGAAAGATGAAAAACATCCAACCCCCAATAAAAAAAAAAAGTTAACATTCTATCACTCAATGACATAAAGTACAACAATCACAATACAACAAAGCATAGCAAATAACTTACTGGAAAACAAGTGCTTAACGTACAGAGTGACAGCCTATTCATTTCAACAGACTAGAACAAAAAAAAAAAAAAATTCGAAGAATTACCGAGCAGAATTCAGCGAAGGAAAGGCTTCTCCGAGCAGTAATTACATTTTATCTCAAGTCGACTCAAGAGTATCTCGGAAAAAGATTTGCATTTGTTTTTTAACCATAAGGGAGGGGGTGGGGACCCCCATGGTGCAGCACAGGACATCATCGGTAATGAGGCCGAAATGTTATTCTACACTCAACATAAGGTATAATATTTTATATATATATATATATATATATATATATATATATATATATATATATATATATATATACACACACAAACACACACACACTACTGAAATAGGGTGAAGAAACATCTGTCAGCAGTCAGCATCTAGATTTCAGGACTAGCATAGGATACAACAATTTATATTGGTGTAAGCACAACCTCTGGCTGCTGCAAGGCACCATGTAAGCAAGGTGTTAATTTGCAGTCACTCTCTATTATGACGCCCCATTTGCACAAACAAAATAATAGGGCTGAGGGCTCAGTACTAGTATACATCACAACACTTTACACAGGTGTAAGCTCAACCTCTGGCTGCAGCAGGGCACCCTGTTAACTTGCAGTCATTTTCACACCAATACATATACTACTGGAAAGGTGTGAAGAAACATTTAAACTAGGGGGATCAGTACTGGTACAGAACATAATAATCTATACAGGTGTAAGCTCAACCTCTGGTTGCTGCAGGGCACAGTGTAAGCAAAGTGTTAATTTGTAGCAATGCACAGACAATACGGAAGCCTGGGATGGATTACATGTAAGCAATGAGGCATACACATGCAAATAAGTCAGCCTCTCGTTTGTCTCCTACAATGTCTCAGATTCAAATTAGTGGCTGTGAAATCTGTATCCACGTCCAATGTTGTCCCTCGTCCCCAAAGCAAACGCACACCCAACATACAGGGGGCTGACCATACTAAACCGGCTACTTAAATACGGAGGAGAACCTTTCAACAAAGCAAAGTAGAAGGGAATTACTAAAAAGGTCACCCCACCCCACAGCTGCCAAGAAGAGCTCTCGACAGTAATGGGCGATAGAATATTCTGTCATCTGTATCCGCAGCAATAATCGGGCCGAGGTGTTGATTGATAAGAAAATACCGAGACAGGGCATGACGTGCCGGTGAAAACCGACGTGAGACAAGTTATCTGCCATTCGCTAGGGCAATTCTCCAGTGTCAACCTTGCCATGACTACAATGTGACCCGGGAGATGTTATAGCACTCGACAACGGTGAAGACGTGAAAGACGAGAGAGAAGGACACGACTGTCCCATGTAAGGGCCGAAAAAACATCCCTGAATAGGACTTAAAGTGTTAACATGTAGACGTAGAAGAGCTAAGTAGGTCACCTATGGTCTCCCATAGGTCTATAGTATTCTCATATTCAAAAAGCGCCACGACTTACACAGTACTGGATGGAAAGCAGTGTCTCCAGCCATTTTCTACTCTTAGTAAAACTGAAAGACGTGTAAAGGAGCAGCCGAAAAATGAAGGGAAGGGGAGGAGCTACAAAAGGCACAATGGATGGCGTACAGTTGCTTTAGATCATCTTTCCAACAATAAGAGCGGAGGGTCGAGGTTTCGACAGCAGGACAATCGTCAGCTTAAGGGAGCACTAACCCTCACGTCCACGCTAATAAAAACTGCCAACATTGTTCCCAAATCTGTCGGGAGAATGGTCCTCGAAAGTGGAGACTAGATGAAGTAGTGATCGTCAAAGCAGACATCTTGCTAAACCCTTTGAAGAACCTCTACTGACCTGAATAGGCTGAAGACACATCCCCCCCCCCCCAAAAAAAAAAAAAGTTTATTTGTATAAAAGGGACGAGAAATTTAAAAAAAAATCTAAAATTTGATTCAATTTGAAAAACGACATCATAGCTACCTTCCAACTGTTCTCACGCCGCAAATATTTTGCCATCGTCCACGTTCCAAACAAAAGGAAGGTTGAGTTGTCCTGTTTACTTAACAAACTGAGAGTAATTCTCAATCAAGCTGTGACCGACGTACCTTTACACAGCTGTAAGAGAAGATACGTCTCCATCCATCCACAACCCTCACTCCATTAAAAGTGCTCGTCAAAAAAAAAAAAAAGGAAAATCATTCATACAGGGATCCCAATGTCCCAATTTTGAACAAAGGACTAGGAGACACAGCTAAAAACATACAAAAACATCATATAAAACAGGTATCATTCTCCCACATAGAGTACAAATCAATGACCGAACAGACCAACAGGGGCCATTTTTATTTCAGAACACCAGAGAGAGAGAGCTTGTGATTAATGTGTTTGTCTGGAGGAAAAGTCAGCATTACATCCGGAAGACCAGACCAATTTTTTTTTTTTACCCTATGGCAAAAAGACGTTTCTATTTCAAATAGGAAAAGAAAAAACAAAAAAAAGAGGGACTTTGTCCTTTGTACTTGACCAGTTTCCCCGGAAATTCTTGCAAATTGGCTTACTGACCCTGGGAGTGACTGAATGGATTTTAAAATGTCACAGAGCCTGCCCTCTTCTCCGAGCCCTGTTAGTTATGGCAACAAAGTGAACCAAGATGCTATGCGCCCAAAAGGGGAGGGGGGGTGTAGCTACACCAAGCAGGTGCTTAAACACTTTATCACAGCCGATTTCAAAAGCAGGTGCAAGAAAGATGAAAAACATCCAACCCCCAATAAAAAAAAAAAGTTAACATTCTATCACTCAATGACATAAAGTACAACAATCACAATACAACAAAGCATAGCAAATAACTTACTGGAAAACAAGTGCTTAACGTACAGAGTGACAGCCTATTCATTTCAACAGACTAGAACAAAAAAAAAAAAAAATTCGAAGAATTACCGAGCAGAATTCAGCGAAGGAAAGGCTTCTCCGAGCAGTAATTACATTTTATCTCAAGTCGACTCAAGAGTATCTCGGAAAAAGATTTGCATTTGTTTTTTAACCATAAGGGAGGGGGTGGGGACCCCCATGGTGCAGCACAGGACATCATCGGTAATGAGGCCGAAATGTTATTCTACACTCAACATAAGGTAGAGAAATCAGGGGAGCTAGTAGTTCATCCGTAGTTGCATGCTACATTTCAATCTGTGGCTATAGGGGGTGATATGGAGAAGGGAACAGGGCTATATAGGGAACCATGGATTTAAAGGGGGGCTGTACATCGGAAAATGGGGAGGGGGGGGTTAACGTGGCAAGAAAACGAGGTGCAAGTAGTTTGGGATGAAAGAGAAAGAATATGATGACTTGGAAGGAGAACGTTGGGAACAAAGCGGGAGAACTTTTAGGAAATGGGGTAAAAACAGGAAAAAGGGGGTTGTAGAAGTGATTCCACCTAGAGAAGCAAGACAGAAAGAAAGTGGGGTAGATACTAGGAATTAAGGGGTTGACCTATAAGGAGCCCCCCCCCCTTGAGTTACAACAGCGAGGCACAGAGGTAGGAACGTGCATCCTGTCTTACAACTCAGTAACAGCACGGCCCAGATCTCTGTATAATCAGGAACCTAATATTACAGCGTAAATAGAATTTATTACCCCCATTCCCTCCCGCCCCCAGCAATTACACAAATTATACCCCCAACCGAAACACATGCAAGCCCTACTGGCAAAAGTCCAAGACGTCATTAAAAAAATATATATTACATAGTTAAACATTATATACGTAAAACCTATATAATAGGATACATTAAAGTGCACAAGCACTACACCTGCAGGTAGACTGTGTTAGCCTCTAGTGGATGGCCAAGACATTTTACCAATGATAATGGAATATATATCTCAATAGCATCAGTCAATGATGTTAAAGAGGGGGGAAAGTTGTTGTTTTTTTTTTCTCCTTTAACACTGCAGTGCCCTTGAGTATCTCTCAGCAATGTAAAATTACATATAAAAAGAAAGATTCTACTCCTGTACTGCTGCAACACAAGCAGATTCATAAAAAAGGTAAGAAAGAAAAAAAAAGCTGCATATTTCTCAGGGAATGAATCAGGTCGCTCATACAATGGCACATTGTTGGTAAAGGACCCTGACTCCTCAAGTTACATCAATGTTTGCCAGCCTCCCCAATGGCGAACGCTGCACTACAAGAAGTGTGTTCATTGTCTATGGGATGTCATTATTTCGTTTTTCCTGTAATTATCCCGGGCCGCTTCGCATAAAACAAAACAAACCCTCAGCTCTGATTTTAATGCCACCGTTAAACATCAAACCCTGGAAAGACGAGAAAGGACAATATATCACATTGAACCATGGCCCAACGCGCTGTGAGAGTTGCAGGCTAGCATTAAGCTCTTTGATGAGATAAAGCAAGGAGAAAAAAAAAAAAAAAAAAAAAAACATAAAAAAATCTAAAAGAAAATAAAAATAAAGCACAATGATAAAAGCGGTATACCAGGCAATAAAAAAAAAAAATGTATATATATATATATATATATATATATATATATATATATATATATATATATATATATATATATACTAGCAGCAACCCAACTAATGTACTAAAATGTGGCGTAAAGAGCCAAAAACTTTAAGTAAAGCTAAAAAGCGCTCTACAAAACAAAACAGGGTTAAGAGAAGGTGGGTCAGGAGGAAATCCCATACCGATAACCATGGAGTTCCCCAACTACATTGGTAACTTTGGCTATTGGTCAAAAGAAAAAGCTGGTCCCGGCTTAAAAGGGAAACACCCAGAAAGTAGTCACCAATATATCAGATGCTTGTGAAAATGACGGCAATAAAAGTCGACTTGCAGGGCTGGATGGGAGATTGGGATCTGAGAACCTGTCCCTGCACTGGATGAGAAGGAGGGGTGTGCTTGTCTTTGAAGTTAAATCATTAATAAAACTCTCTGAGCCAAACCCCCCCTTTAAAAAGGCTTTTTATGGAAAGTTCAAGTTAAAACCTGAATAATCGCTTTTCTTTCAAGAACACTTCTACCAACATCTCATCTTAAGAGACAAGTACGTGGTATAAACCCTTTCCTCTTCGTGCCAGCTCAAATAAACCGTGCCCAGGTTGAATGTAGGTCAAAGATATGTTGTTGTGTGTGACCAGAGGGCATCGCATTAAGTAACGGTATCGCCCTGTAGTATCCATTACCCTCACAATGCTGTTTCAAGGGCTAATAAACACACGCACATATAGTATATATAGTAAAAGTGAGAATAAAAACTGCAACTATCACAGCTAGGATTTAGGCACAGTAATGGGAACTGAACAGTCACCGATCAAGGCCAGAATTTACATAAAATATCAATAGAAGACATAAAGACGTACGTGAAATAGAAGTACAGAAAGGCAAAGTCATAGCAGAGAGAAAAACTGGAACGATAAAGTTTAACATTGTAATTAATTGCCCCCCTCTCTTCTCCCCCTCCTCCCTCTCTTTATTAGATATATTGAAGGAATTCTTGTAAAACTGCAAGGCCAGGCCCTTTACAATAAAACAACTATCAATTTCATGTAACAAAAAAAAAAAAAAAAAAAATCTGCTATCCATCCATAAATTCATTTCAACTTACAAAACAAACTATGGACCCAAAGTTTAATACCTTTCAAATTCTCAACTTACAGTAATAAAACAGATAGCACGTTAGACAGACTATAGATCGCCTAGCAGGAAATATCACTTTTGGCACAGACACTAAGAACCAAATGCACTGACTGCTCTGAAGCCTTCACTGGAGTGTAGAGAGAAGAAGAGGAGAGAAGAAAAAAAAAAAAGAAGGGCCTGACGCACTGAGGTCTGACTTATTCTACATACTGTCTCCAGGCTGCACTAACTGGACACATTGATTTTTGATACAAGTTTAAAAAAAAAATAAAAAAAATATGCAAATTCAACGAGAAGTTCAAATGGAAAAAATGTAAAAGAAAAAAAAAATCGAGACTTTCTTAATCAAGATTTTCACCTGCCCTGAAATTAGAAATATTTATACATTCCACTCTACTATTTATTTATTTAAATGCAAAACACAAACAATATATAAACAACAACAATAAACACGGACTAGTCAGATTTTTTTTTTTTTTTTTTTTATTCTATCAAGTGTCGATAGAGTACGAAATCTTCTTGGACTTGAAGGCCCATAGTTACTCTAAAAATAAATTGCCATGATGGAGACTAGCCAGTCACAATGGCATAAGGGCACTGGGTTTGAACGCCAGCACTGGTATCCATTATCTGAAATACTACAAGGTGAAATGGGGGCCATACAGGTCACTGGTGAAGATGGTTTAGGATATATGGGATGAGTAGAGATGGAAGCCTATGAGGCCAAACTCAGTCCCATGCCCAATATAAAAGGCCTCCCCCCCCTAACACCCAGTAGCACTATTCTTAAAGGTCACTTTCATGAGCTCTAAACAGATTAGCTCCTTTCAAGGGCTCTGTCCAAAAATGTTTCGTGGTCAATAAGACTACAAAACAGCAGACGCTTCCATTCACCCCCCTCCTACTCCTCTGCTGCCCCCATTTTAACCATCCTGCATTACCCCCCCCCCCTCCTCCCCTTTGCTCGCTGCCCCTTTGGGCCTCTATTCTGTTGTAGAGAAATGCAAGCCAGGCTAAAGTTTTCTCCAATGAGCCAGAAGCTGGATGAGCTTTGATATGGTAATAGACCCCTTGGAACCGTAAGAATTCACACTTGCATTAATTCAAACAATTTGTGCAGAATGATGTGAAATGGCACCTCTCTCTCTCTCTCTCTCTCTTTAGTAGCAGCAACAAAGAGGAGGGGGCTTGAGAAAAAGCTGGAGAAAAAAAAAAAACATACTAAACAAGGGGGCATTTGTTCTGCCGGATCCTTTTGTGCACTGGGATATTTATGTGCAAATAAAGCAGGGGCACACCTGAGCACCTGGGATGTTGGCACTGGACCCCCCCATAAATAAGCGGCAGGCTGCAGATAACACCTCCCAGCTGCCCAAAGCATCTCAGGCATGTCCCTGTCCTCCTCATCCAGGTCAGGTAACATTAGCCATTGTATGAGGGCATCAAGCCTTAGAGAACAGGCAGCAGACCAGAGCTGTGACCATAGACAGCCATGCCACCCCCTCCCTGCCAACCTAAGAGATGTGGGTGCAGTAGAAGAGCTGGCACCATCTGCTCTTATTTTCTTACCTTCTCCCAGGCCTGGCATCAACTGCACCTTAATATACCAATGCAGAGAGGGAGAGGAGGAGGGGGGGGGGGCATATAAACTGGTACAACTATATACAGGCAGGGGCGCAAACTGGACCTTAATATGGTATACAATAGGGGGGGGGGGGGCATTTTAATGGGTATAGAGCATCCATTGCCCTAGGCACTGCCTATCCCCCCTACGTCAAAGTTTGGGAAGTCGGCCCCCAGATTGTGTCTGGCTCCCTCAGAACAAAGGATCCTGCATCTAATTGTTGCCATTCCCAGCAGCACCGCCGGAGCCAGTTCACATCTGGCTGCATTTTCATGTAACCTCTCTCCTTGTCCCATGATACTAGAGGCACTCCGCCACCAGCCCCCCCAAATCTCTACAGACCCTACACCCCTCCTGCCATGAGCGAGGGGACCCCCATAACACACATATAAGCACTAGGACCCTCCAGGATCCTCAGCCCTTCCATCCATACTCAGATGATGAGGGTTATCATTGTGCAGGATGGGATGGATGCAGCCTCCCCGCTCTGTACAGCGCTGCACCACATGTTGGTGCTATTTAGAAGGTGATTATCACTAGGATTAGCATTGCACTCCCCTCCACCACCCTGGTAGGATGCACAGGAGATGGGACGCATACACAGCAGCCGCCTCTCCACTGCCTGAGAGCAGATCACCCCCAGAGATCCACTGATCCTATACGATTACTGATGCTGGGGGGGGGGGGGGTAGGACACCGCAGCCCTGGATCCCCCCCCCCCCCCCTATAATATATGGCTGGATGCCTGATCCCCCCTGGCTGGGGGGGGGGGGGGGGCACATTACACCAGTTGAGCCTCTGCTGCAGGGAAATAAGAGAAGTTTGCAGAGAGATAAGAGGGATATACATATATACACAAGGTATATAGATGTAATTCTATACAAGGCACAAAGGTATATATGGTTATAGGCAGGGGCTGTGCACTGTATACACAGCTTATATAGTAGTATGTATAAGGTGGTATATATTGTAGTATATATAGGTGGGTGTTTGTACAGTAGTATATATAAGGGGGGATATAGTAGTATATACAAGGGGGATATATAGTAGTATATATAAGGTGGTACACATAGTAGTATATATAAGGGGGGTATATAGTCATAGGCAGGGACATTAGAGAGGGCTGCACACTGAGGTTATATATAAGATGGGTATATATAATAGTATATATAAGATGGGTATATATAGTAGTGTATATAAGAGGTATATAGGAGTATAAATAAGAGGTATATATGGTAGTGTATATGGGGTATATAGTAGTGACAGAGCAAGGTTGTATAGTAGTATATATAAGAGGTGAATGTATATATAGTAGCTTATAGACGAGGCTGCACACGGGGTATATAGAGGGCAGGATACATGGAGCAGTATATATAGAGGGGTGTTTCCATAGTAGTATATCTATAGAGGGGTGTATATATATATATATATATATATATATATATATATATATATATATATATATATATATATATAGTAGCTTATAGACCTGGCTGCACATATACAGGGTAGGATACATGGAGCAGTATATACACACAGCACAGTATATACCCCCCCCCTCCCCCTCCTACCTGCTGACTGCTCCCAGCTGCCTCCAGGTAACAATGTACAGGGGATCCAATAGTTTCCTCCACAAAAGTAACAAAGTAACAAAGCGGGTCGGTGCGGGGGATGTGCGGGGGATCCGGGGAGTCAGGGGCTGCGCGGGGGGATGAGCGGGGGAGCGCAGCCCGGCATCCAGCACGGGAGGGGATCCGGCAGGTAGGGGGGGTCCTGGGCTCCGGGTCCTGAGGCTCTGCAGACCCCGCTGAGTCAGGCTCCGGTGGGGTGAGAGCTCCCGGGCTCCGGGTGATGCGGCTCCACGGCTCTTCTCTCTCTCTCTCTCGGATTCTCAGCTCTCCAGCATCAAGTCAACATTTTCCAGCTGCAGTTTATTCTTTCTCTCCCGACAGAAGTGCAGCCGCCCCGGAGCGGAGCCCCCCCCGGGTCCCGGGCAGAGTTGTGTCAGGCGGGGGGCCCCTCTCTGGTCCCGGGCGCCGGGCTCCCTGCTGCGGCTGCTGCTGCTCTCAGAAGCGGGCTAGTCTGCTGGCCGCTCCCGGGGACATGGTGGCCTGTGCTCGGCTTCTCACTGTCACATCTCCCCGCACACACTGCGGGCACCGAGCGCTGCACGGAGCGGGGAGAGGGAGGGGGAGGGAGGAGAGGGCGGAGCCAAGTGTGAGAGCTGCCCAGCCCCGCCCCCCGCCTCCTCCCCCGCGCCCCGCCCCGCCGCCGGCACCGCCTGCATCCCGGCACAGAGCCCGCAGCCCCGGAGCCGGAGCCGCCACACGGAGAGGGCACAGCCGGGGGACACAGGGACACAGCCAACCGGGAGACGGGGGAGGCGGGGGACACAGCCAACCGGGAGACCGGGGACACAGGGACACAGCCAGCCGGGAGACGGGGGACACAGCCAACCGGGGGACGGGGGACACAGCCAACCGGGAGACGGGGGACACAGCCAGCCGGGAGACGGGGGACACAGCCAACCGGGAGACGGGACCGGAGTGTACGGCGCTGAGTATGCGGCATTACTACACACTACATCACTATACCGACTCCTCCATGTACAGTGCCGAGTACACTACATGACTATACCAGCTCCATGTACAGTGCTGAGTACACTACATTACTATACCAGCTCCATGTACAGTGCTGAGTACACTACATTACTATACCAGCTCCATGTACAGTGCTGAGTACACTACATGACTATACCAGCTCCATGTACAGTGCTGAGTACACTACATGACTATACCAGCTCCATGTACAGTGCTGAGTACACTACACTATGATACCAGCTCCATGTACAGTGCTGAGTACACTACATGACTATACCAGCTCCATGTACAGTGCTGAGTACACTACATGACTATACCAGCTCCATGTACAGTGCTGAGTACACTACACTATGATACCAGCTCCATGTACAGTGCTGAGTACACTACATGACTATACCAGCTCCATGTACAGTGCTGAGAACACTACATGACTATACCAGCTCCATGTACAGTGCTGAGTACACTACATGACTATACCAGCTCCATGTACAGTGCTGAGTACACTGCATTACTATACCAGCTCCATGTACAGTGCTGAGTACACTACACTATGATACAGCTCCATGTACAGTGCTGAGTACACTACACTATAATACAGCTCCATGTACAGTGCTGAGTACACTACACTATAATACAGCTCCATGTACAGTGCTGAGTACACTACACTATGATACAGCTGCATGTACAGTGCTGAGAACACTACACTATGATACAGCTGCATGTACAGTGCTGAGTACACTACACTATGATACAGCTGCATGTACAGTGCTGAGTACACTACACTATGATACAGCTGCATGTACAGTGCTGAGTACACTGCAGGCTCCTTATTGCGCTGAGCTCAGAATCGGACAGACTAAGGTGAATGAGTTACCTATAGCAACCAATCAGATTCCAGCTTTTACTGTTTAAGGCTGCGTTCACACTACGTATATTTCAGTCAGTATTGTGGTCCTCATATTGCAACCAAAATCAGGAGTGGATTAAAAACACAGAAAGGATCTGTTCACACAATGTTGAAATTGAGTGGATGGCCGCCATATAACAGTAAATAACGGCCATTATTTCAATATAACGGCCGTTGTTTTAAAATAACAGCAAATATTTGCCATAAAATGGCGGCCATCCACTCAATTTCACCATTGTGTGAACAGATCCTTTCTGTGTTTTTAATCCACTCCTGATTTTGGTTGCAATATGAGGACCACAATACTGACTGAAATATACGTAGTGTGAACCCAGCCTAAAAGTGAAAGCAGTCATGTGATCGGTTGCCAGGGACAATGGCCACGCGGTTCCATGGCAACCCATTGAATAACACTGTATGCTGTCCGCCAAACACTGAGAAACCTATGTGTCCCTGGTGCTGTCACTGGGCAGCCACACGTCTGTAGAGTCATTGCTGCAGCCCCTTCCTTCTCAGAGTCAGTGGTGGTCCCAGAGATCAGACCCCCACCTGCCGCAGCAATATGTCATCACTTTATGGACTACCCCTTTAAATGATCTCACAGAGAGGACCAGACTCGCCCTACAATGCCGGCACCATGATACCATATCATTTGTATAGTGCAGCCCGTTTACTCATGTCACCTCTCACTTTAGAGCAGATCTAGGTGAGCACTACCCCTGCTGTTTCAGTCTCTTGTCCATGGTCATATCCATGTTTTCCTGGCAGCCCTAGGGGGCAGCATACAACTTCTGCAGCCGCAGAGAATTACACTCTGCGTTTGAGTTTGGATAATATTTCCGAAACCCGAACATTTTGACAGGTCTGCTCAACACCGGTTGTCTAGGCTCAGAAAAACATGGCCGCTTTCTTCCAGAAACAGCACCACTGAATTGTAATTCAATACACAACCTGAGGACAAGGACAATTGTAATTCAGCACCAGCTTAATTGTAATACCGTACACAACCTGAGGACAAGGGAGGCGCTGTTTTTGCAAGAAAAATTCCGTAGACTGTAATGTAAGGTATATTTTCGTATTAATCAAGGGCCGTAGTTTTACGAAAATATACGTAGTGTGAACGTAGCCTGAGACTGTAATGCACGCGACCCCCATTAGATTGGATGGAGGTAGTGCTTCTCTGTATCTATGGAGACACCCGAATTTCCAGATTATCAGTGGATCTGATCTGAAATCTGACCATTGGGACAGGTACCCCTTAAGGGTGCGTTCACACCTACAGGATCCGCAGCAAATTTGATGGTGCAGATTTGATGCTGTGTTCAGTTATTTATATGAAATCTGCTGCGGATCCGGTAAGTGTGAACGTACCCCGGTAAGTGAACGTACGGCACGTGGCCCACAGCTCTATCTATTCTCTATGGAGCTGCCAGAAACAGCCCAGTGCTCTACTCCGCTCTCACTGGCGGCTCCATACAGAATGAATAGGAACAAAGCAGTCGGGGGCCGATATAGAAATGCCCTGGGGGGAGTACAGAGGTCGGACCCCCCCCTTAATCCCCTACTTGTACCTTCCCATAGTAACACTGAGCAGTATTTAGTGACTGCTGCTGTCATGGCCGGACTGTAATACACGGGGTTACCAGTAGGGGGAGCAGAAAGCTGATCCCAAAATTGATAACAAGTCCCTTTATTTAAACAACACACTGAATGTCCTGCCCAGGTAATATACAATAATTATTATAATATATACAGCTTCCCAGATTTCATGAACGGCTCTGAGAAGAGGTAAAAGCAGGAATTCATTGCATTGGCTGCCTTTGTTATAGTGATATTGTCCCTGTCTACCATCTCTCCCCAGGACTGTGCTGCAATCACATAGGCGTTTGTAACATCGCTGGTAAACGGACCAACCGCCGGCCCAATTCTGGTTTTGATTTTGACCCTTTTTTATATAAAGTTTCTGCCGGTTTGGTCCCCATGAGCTGCACAGTAGGAGGTCGCTTTGAAATATTATCACAATCTGAGCTGTTATTTTATTCTAAGTTACTTTTTCATGTTTATTAAAATAATAATGGTATGATGGGGATAGTAGTGTATAATGGTATGATGAGAGTAGTAGTGCATAATGGCATGGTGGGGATAGTAGTGTATAATGGTATGATGAGGATAGCGCATGATGGGGATAGTAGTGCATAATGGTATGATGAGAGTAGTAGTGCATAATGGCATGGTGGGGATAGTAGTGCATAATGACATGATGGGGATAGTAGTGCATAATGGTATGATGAGGATAGCTCATGATGGGGATAGTAGTGCATAATGGACTGATGGGGATTGTAGTGCTTAATGGCATGGTGAGGATAGTAGTGCATAATTGCAGGATGGGTTATGGGTATAGTAGTGTATACTGGCATGATGGGGATAGTAGTGCACAAGGGCAGGGTGGGGATAGTAGTGCTTAATGGCATGGTGAGGATAGTAGTGCATAATGGTATGATGGGGATTGTAGTGCTTAATGGCATGGTGAGGATAGTAGTGCACAAGGGCAGGGTGGGGATAGTAGTGCATAATGGAATGATGAGGATAGCACATGATGGGGATAGTATTGTATAATGGAATGATGGGGATAGTAGTGCATAATTGCAAAATGGGTAATGGGTATAGTAGTGTATAATGGCATGGTGGGGGATAGAACATAATGGAATGATGGGGATAGTAGTTTATAATGGCATGATGAGGGTAGTTGTGCATGATAGTATGATGGGGATAGTAGTGTATAATAGCTAATGAGGATAGTTCATAATAGCATAATGGAAATAGAACATAATAGAATGATGAGGATAGTAGTGTATAATGGCAGGATGGGAATAGTAGTTCATATAGGAATCATGGGAATAGTAGCGCTTCATAGGTAGCTGTGAAATTTTTTTGTGATGATGCAATTTGATGTGCAGAGCTGGATGTATTCCTTTTCATATATATATATATATATATATATATATATATATATATATATATATATATATATATACAGTATAGAGCTTTTCAGTAAGATGCCATGCGTGTCCTGCAGGGGAACCTTCTACTACCTGGCTGTCATAGCAACCAATCACAGCTCAGCTTTCAGCTCTGGTGAAAGGAAAGCTGAGCTGTGATTGGTTGCTGTGGCCAGTTTGCACCAGTCTTTTACACCCTTTGATAAATATCCCCCATAGTCTTGTCCTTACTAAGTGGACAAGTCACTGCCCCCCACTAGATCAACCCCCTCCTCCCCTGCCGCTATCACTTTTATTATCTGCCTATAGATGAATCCATCTCCTGTCACTTGTAGCCCTGGCACAGGTCACTGCCTCTCCTATAATCAGCACACTCCTCCTCTGCTGCCATCATCATTCTCTCTCCAGCTGTTGCAAAACTACAACTCCCATCATGCCTTGAAAGTAGACAGGTGACTGCCCCCTACAAGTTCAGCTTACTCCTCCCCTGCCGCTATCACTATTATCACCTGTCTATAGATCTGTTTTTGTCCACTTTCTGATGCCACCCTGGCACATGCATAACTAATAGAATCACAGGTCACTGCTCCCCACAAGTTCAGCACACTCCTCCTCTGCCGCCATCATCATTTTCATCATCATCATCATCATCATCATCATCATCATCATCATCGTCTGGTTGTCTATAGGGTGATGTATCCCACCTGCTTCACCACACTTCCCATCCCACATAACCCTGTCATGACATATAAACACATGAATGGACAGGTCACTGCTCCTCACAAGATCAGCACGTTCCTCCTCTGCTGCTGTTGTCAATTTTGACATCTGATTGACATGAAGGTGTTCTATCCTCATCGACCCTGTCACTCACTTCCCTTTAAAGGGGTAGTTCACCAAACCTTTTTTTTTTCCTTTCAAATAAACAGGTGTCAAAAAGTTATATAGATTTGTAATTTACTTCTGTTAAAAAAAAAACAAACCTCCAGTCTTCCTGTACTTATCAGTTGCTGTATGTCCTGCAGGAAGTGGTGTATTTCTTCCAGTCTGACACAGTGCTCTCTGCTGCCACCTCTGTCCATGTCAGGAACTGTCCAGAGCAGTAGAAAACCTCTAATGTTCTCCGGACTAGAAAGAATACACCACTTCCTGCAGGACATACAGCAGCTGATAAGTACTGGAAGACAAGTTTTTTTTTTTTTTTTAAATAGAAGTAAATTACAAATCTCTGGCACTTTCCGTCAACGGTTGATCAGAAAGAAAAAAAAAAAGTTTGGGTGAACTACCCGTTTAATCTAAGGCATCTTGCCTCCTCTCCTGAAATACACTGTGCTGCTTTTTTTTTCCACGATCACTCATCTCCTGCTGCTGTCATTATTCCTCCAGTTTATGACTCCATGTCATATACAATTCCAGACAGTAATCACAGTAGACAGGTCACTTCCTCCTCTCCTGCCGCCATCCGGATCCACTTTCTAATATTGTGCCGCCACGTACAGACCTCACCTCCCTAATATAACTGGGTCCACTCATTTCCTGAAATCCTCTGTGCTGCTATGCATAGTCAGATCACGGCTGCTGCGGCTACAGTATATCATCGATATATATATATATACATATATATATATATATATATCCGCTGTTCCATGTATCCTCCGTGTTACTAGGTGGCGGTGGGAGGAAACACACACTTTAAACTATTTATGGCTAATATACATCGGCCATCGGACTGACACCCTTTACGTGACGTTGTCTAATTTAATTGCTATTATTACATATATTGTAAAAAAAAAACCTTTAGCCGTCATATCTGCATATGATGCCGCCAGTGGCATGGCCATAGGGTTTGCAAAGATAGCAACCACCTGCGGGCTTCTTGCCTGAGGGGGTCCATAGGCCAGGGTTATACAGCTGGATTTACTGTATAGCTCAAGGATGCAATCTAACCAGGAAAATAAGTCAGATTTTTTATAATACTTCTAGATGGTGCTGACACTGTCATTTAGTGAGTAGGTTATCCCATTGTATCAGGAGTGCAATGAGCATAGCCGATGGATGGAGAAGCGACATGGCTGAAGAACACTGTGATATATACTGAGAATACATTGATATATTGGACCCTGGGTCACCAGGAGGTAAGAACGGCAAGAAGTAGCCCAGCAGGCATACAAATAACTTATTAAGTGAAGAAAGAAGAACAGAGTAAAGTTATCTCTGAGGGGGAGAAGCAGCCTTGTAGGAAGTGGTGTATTCTTTCCAGTCTGACACAGTGCTCCCTGCTGCCACCTCTGTCCATATCAGGAACTGTCCAGAGAAGCAGCAAATCCCCATAGAAAACCACTCCTGCTCTGGAGGTGGCAGCAGAGAGCAGTGTGTTAGACTGGAAAGAATACACCACTTCCTGCAGGACATACAGTAGTTAATAAGTACTGGAAGACTGGAAATTTTTAATTTAATTTACAAATCTATAATTTGTTGATTTCAAGTATTGTTTTGTTTTTTTTTTTTTTTTTACCAGAGTACCCCTTTAAGGGTAGTAGGGTAAGCAGGAGCTGGTGGAGAACCCAATGATGACTTGTGCCAGGAAGGGCAGAGCTGCTCAAGCTGTGCTCCTGGACCAGTTCCATATGCAGTAGGGGTAGTATTACTGAGCCTCCCCTGGTGTCTATTCTTATGCATATTAGCGTTAGAATAGATATTACACTTGGGGGTGAGTAAGTGGTGATTGACAGCTATTCCCACCCATTCTGCTCTGCAGTACAGACATCTTCCCTAAGCAGAATGTCTATTCCAATCCTATCATGACATGCACTATGTATATATATATATATATATATATATATATATATATATATATATATATAGCACTATATATATATATATATATATATATATATATATATATATATATATATATATACACTCATAATGAGCCTCTCCCGCTATATATATATACACACAGGGTAGTCCAAAAGTAGGTGGACAGTATGTGTAATAGGGTTAGGATAACCCTATTACACATACTATCCACCAATTTATAACTTTTTTTTCAGGGGAGGTTTATTATCTGCATGCAGCAGTGCTAACAATATCTAACTGGGCTTGAGGAGTCCTTCAGTGTATATATATATATATATATATATATATATATATATATAAAATTTATTTTATTTATATATTTTCCCCCACTGGAATACCCCTTTAAGTAATTGATGGCATATGCTATGGGTACACTATACATGTCTGGTGAGAATTGTGAAATCGAGAGGGAAAACCCCCTTAGGCACTGTTCACATCTGTGTTGGTGGCTCCATCCTCGATGAGAAGAATAGCTCAGCAGGCAGCGCTATTGTAGCTGTCAGAATGACGGACAATACAATGGGACCCTACAGACTCCATTACACCTCAGCGGGGTCCATTGGGTGCTGAAGTGTCCATCAGGCAATGGATGGGGCTGTGCATAATTTTTTTTAATTTTTTTTAAGGGTACGTTCACACTTACCGGATCCGCAGCTGATTTTCTGCTGCGGATCTGCAGCAGATCTGCAGCAGATTTCATTTAACCCCTTAAGGTCAAAGCCAATTTTGGTTTTTGCACTTTTGCTTTTTCCACTTTATGTTTAAAAGTCCATAGCGCTTGCATTTTTTCACCTAGAGACGTATATGAGCGCTTATTTTTTGCGAAACCAATTGTACTTTGCAATGACAGGCATTATTTTTCCATAACATATGCTGCGAAACCGGAAAAAAATCATTGGCGCTGTCAAATTGAAAAAAAAAAGGAATTTGTTTTGATTTCGGGGAGTTTTGCATTTACGCCGTCCGCCCTATGGTAAAAGTGACTTGTTATATATGTTCCTCAAGTCGTTACGATTACAACGATATGTAACATGTATAACTTTTATATTATCTGATGGCCTGTAAAAAATTAAAACTATTGTTAACACATATATGTTCCTTAAAATCGCTCTATTCCCAGGCTTATAACGCTTTTATCCTTTGGTCTATTGGGCTGTGTCAGGTGTCATTTTTTGCGCCATGATGTGTTCTTTCTATCGGTACCTTGTTGGCGCATATACGACTTTTTGATCGCTTTTTATTACATTTTTTCTGTAGTCGATGCGACCAAAAATGCGCAATTTTGCACTTTGGAATTTTTTTGCGCTTACGCTGTTTACCGTGCGAGATCAGGAATGTGATTAATTAATAGTTCGGGCGATTACGTGCGCGGCGATACCAAACATGTTTGTTTATTTATTTATATTTATAAAATGGGAAAAGGGGGGTGATTTGGACTTTTAATAGGGGAGGGGATTTTTTATTAATAAAAAAACATTTTTACTTTTATTTTTACTGTAACTAGAAGCCCCCCTGGGGGACTTGTATATAGACAGCACTGATCTCTCATAGAGATCAATGCTGTGTATATACACAGCAAAGATCGATCAGATCGGTCATAGATTGCTATGGCCTGCTGCAGGCCATAGCAATCTACTGCCGAGCCGGGATCAGCGTCATTCCGACGCTGAGGCCCGGCACGGGCAGAAGAACGCATCCCCCCCCCCCCCCCCCCGCGATCGCATCGCGCGGGGGGGGGGGGATCCGTCCCACTTGACACCAGGGACGTGAGGTCTGAAGCTTCTAAGTGCGTCTATCAGGTTTGACAGCTGCACTTAGAGGCTTAATTAGCCGGCGCGACAATGGGAACCGCGCCGGCTAATAGAGGCACTGCCCGGCTGCGCATGTCAGTGCCGTTCAGAGCGCTCTGAACACCCCCCGCGGCACCATGACGTATCAGATATTTCATGGGTCGCTAAGGGGTTAATTAACTGAACACAGCATCAAATCTGCACCATCAAATCTGCTGCAGATCCTGTAGGTGTGAACGCACCCTTACTATAATTGTGTCTAGTCCAGGAGTATCAAACCTTAGGCCACCTATCTCTTGCAAAACTACAACTCCCATCATGCCTGGACAGCCTTCGGCTGTCCAGGCATGATGGGAATTGTAGTTTTGCAGCAGCAGGTTTGACACCTGAGCTCTAGTCCATCTTAAATCCATGTATAAGGTAAATGAACGATATCCGCGGTGAAATGAAAATGAAGAAAACCTAATTCACCTCCTGCCAAACAAATGAATGTCCCTTTGGTCGGAGTTTATCTCCTATTCTTTTCATTTGTTCCATTTGCCTGGTTACATTAGGAAAGCCTGCGCGTTTCATTGACTGTAATTTGGAGAAGCCGGGCAGGTCACAGAGATTTGTTTGTGAGCGAGGACTGTGGAACAGAGGAAGGAAGGATGGCGAGAAGCTCCCGAATGTAATCAAACTTTTTCTAGGTCTGTTTCCCTCATTTCCTCAAATTGAAATTATCCCGTCAAGTTTCGCCATTGTCCACTGAGCAGCGGTCGCTGACTGCTCCAGGAATGTCTCCGTTATCGAGGACTGCCATCAAAGCCTCGTAATCAAACCGAAAGACGTGAACAAAAGGGCCAAAGAAAACCCGAAAGGGTCGTGACTGACAGCCGCTAAAAGTGCCAGCCAGATAACTAGTAATTAAAAATTGAAGCATGTCTTAATGTTGGAATTCTACAATTGACCGCTCGAGAAAAAAAACGTGAAGAACGGGGGTAGTGAGGTCGGAGGGCATGACCATTTCTGTATTACTTCAAAAATAAAAAAAACAACTTTAAATAAAAATCCCTTTTTGTTGGTTGGCAGATCTAAGGGGGCTATTACATGCAGCGATAGTCGGCCTATTATCACTCAGTGTAAGGCTATGTTCACACTACATAAAAGTACGGCGCAACAACGACCGTACTTAATTGCAGAGTGGCTCCCGGCCGGAGCGTATACACATCGTATGCGCTCAGGCCGGGATGCCATACCGGGCCGCAAATAACTGACATGTCAGTTTTCTGCGGCTGCAATTCAATGAATTACGGCCATAGGAAACCCAGTCAGTTCACACAATGAAGCAAGCGGCTCCGGCCGCTCGCTTCATTGTGTGCTGCGGGAGGTTCTGATGCGGGCGCGCGCTGATGCGTCCGCATCAGAACCCTGCGGCTGGAAAGATCATCTGGCCGGTGCTGGGATGATCCGGGCAGAGACCGGCCGGGTCATGGAACGGTCGGTCTCATACATAGTGTGAACATAGCCTAATGCTGCGTTTACACGAAGCGATAATTTTCCCAATCGATCGTTTAACGATTTTGAAGCAACAATTTGTTTTTTATAATGATCAGCGTTTAGATGAATAAATCATAAGAAGAATTGTCATTGCGATCGTTTTTAAAGATCGCTTAAGCCTATCTCACACATAGGGTGAATCTTTGAAAGACTGTTTACACGAAGCGAATTTTTAGCGAACGATGATTTAAGAACATGTTGAAAGATCAAAATGAACGATTTCTCGCTCGTCGCTTGATCGTTTGCTGTGTTTACATGAAAGGATTATCGCTCAAATGCGATCTTTCCTTGTAAACGCGGCCTAATGGAGACAATGATCAGCCAATGAAACGATCATCTGCTGATTGTTGCTTTAGGCCCAAACCTAAAATTATTGGTCGTTGTAATACGTGTAATAGCGATGCGTGACTGACTGCTGACAATTCTGCAACCAGTAGACATCACCTATCCATGCTCCAGGGCTCCTCATGCGCTCTACTTCTTCCCGGTTCCCACGCACTGCTGCTTCAGTGTGGCCTGTCTGAGCTGACAGGCCGCTCAGCCAATCACTGGCCAGGGCCACCGGGGTCAGCTCAGACAGGCCATTTTGAAGCTGTAGCGCGTGGGACCGGGGAGGAAGCAAAGCGCAGGGGGAGCCCTGGAGAGTGGATAAGTACTGTCTACTGTTTAAGCAAGGGCTGTAAGGACATCACTAATGATGTCCGTGCAGCCCTTGCCAAATGATTATCAGGCCGTGTAATAGGCCCAGTAAACAGTTTAAAGTAATAGGACCCCAAAGGGGAAATTTATCAAACCTGGTGTAAAGTGAAACTTGCTCAGTCGCCCCTAGCAACCAATCAGATTCCACCTTTCATTCCTCACAGACTCTTTGGAAAATGAAAGATGGAATCTGATTGGTTGCTAGGGGCAACTGAGCCGGTTTCACTTTACGCCAAGTTTGATAAATTTCCCCCCATGTGTCTATATGGTGTGACCTGATCCTGTCATCCAGTCATACTCCCTTTGTCACGGCCGTGGCTCGTACCGTCGGTCGTGTCCCCAGCCGTGCTCCCTCTTCCGCCTTGGCGTTGTCCTCTGGTCCCAGTGCCCAACTTCCTGCCTGCCCTGCTACCATTTCCATCTACTGCCCTGTGAGTTGGCGCAGGTGTCCCTGACTCCTAGGGCATGCCCCCTGCATCGACTCTGCTTAAATTTAAAGGGTTAATTGGATGCCCCAGGCGGCCTGTTGCTATATAAAGGCCTTTTGCCCTGGCTTCCTTGTTGGGGCCTCTGCTCTGCTTCCTAAGCATTGTGGTCCCAGCGTTCCTGCCCATGACTCCTGGTTCCTGTCTGTGAGTCCTGCTGTGTTCCAGTCTGCTCCCCTGTCTATGTGTCCATCTGCACCTTGCCCACCACCGCTAGCAAGCCAAGCAAGGGGCAGCAACCTGGGGGTCACCTTTCACAGTAAATTTAACCCACAGTTGGGCTCTACCAAAGACCAGCAGCCCCTTAGATTCCTTAGATCGCTAGCGGCGGTCCTGAGGATTTGCGACTGTAGTCATTACACCCTTCTGTTTTTCCCCAGGCCATGTCAGGAACTGTCCAGAGCAGGAGAGATTTTCTATGGGGATTTACTCCTACTCTGGACAGTTCCTGACACGGACAGAGGTGGCAGCAGAGAGCACTGTGTGAGACTGGAAAGAATACACCACTTCCTGCAGGACATACAGCAGCTGATAAGTACTGGAAGACTGGAGATTTTTAAATAGAAGTAAATTACAAGTCTATATCATTTTCTGAAACCAGTTGATTTGTAAGAATTGTTTTTCTTGCCGGAGTACCCCTTTAAGAAATAAGCAGCTGTCACCACTCTTCCCCCGATCCTCTTTGCAGCTCAGGCACAGGGGGGCGACATTGAGCCCATCAGAGTAATCCTTTCCTATTGAAAACCAACCTTTTTTTGTATCTGTTCTTCAGGCCGAGGTAATTAGGAAACAATACGGAATATTTTCACAGTGTAGAGCACTTATTACCTCCTTGATATTAATATTAATCATGCCCTTTAAATGGCAAGTACACTTGACCGTCCATGGGCGAGCGCTCTTCTTACATAGTAGCACTCCCCCACTTCTCAGCTACCTGCAGAGTCTACAGGCCTCAAACAAAATGCAGTTTATTGATATCTGGCAAACACATTCTTGGCTGTTTATGTTTGCGTGGCCCCTGGGGGCTTTCTATAAGCAGGCCTTGTCACCGGGGGACGTATTCCTCCCAGTAGGGGTCTTCCTATTGGTGTTTCTAAGGATTAAGTGTGAATTGCGGGAGGGTATTTAGAGTCAGCAGATGCAATTATTGACACAGTTTTTTTTTTTTCGTTTTTTTTTCTTCCCCTCCTGTCTTTAAGTGTTGTATCACCATGTAGCTTCCCAGTAATGTCACAGCCGAGAATTACCAGGGATATAATGAGCAGCGGACAGCGCTTCAGACCTGGATACAGATGACTTGGATACGTGCTGTTCGCTTCTGTCTTTCATATCACATGACTCCGCATTGTCACTTCTGATTTATTTTGAGCTTTTAGTTATCTGCATTATCATTTATTTTGGTCTTCAAGGTTTTTTTCTCTCCCCTCTTTTCCTTTTAATCTCCATCTTCAAATAACCGTAATTATATCTGTGTATCTATATACATTTTGGAATAAATATAATGATATATATATATATATATATATATATATATATAAAATTTAATTAGGGGAGGGGGAGGAGTAGCAAATCCATCAATTTTTTTTTTCCATTTCATTACCATTACATTTTTTTAAAGGGGTATTACTTATCTTTTCCCCCCCTCTTTTAAATCAACTGATATCAGAAAGATTTGTAAAATGTTTCTATTTAAAAAAAATCTCCAGCCTTCCAGTACTTATCAGCTGCTGTATGTCCTGCAGGAAGTGGTGTATTCTCTCCAGTCTGACACAGTGCTCTCTGCTGCCACCTCTATCCATGTCAGGAACTGTCCAGGGCAGGAGAGGTTTTCTATGGGGATTTGCTGCTGCTCTGGACAGTTCCTGACATGGACAGAGGTGGCAGCAGAGAGCACTTTGCCAGACTGGAAATAATACACCACTTCCTGCAGGGCATACAGCAACTGATAAGTATGGAAAGACTTTTAAACAAACTAATTTTCAAATCTATATAACTTTCTGACACCAGTTGATTTGAAAGAAAACTTTTTACTCTGGAGTACCCCTTTAAAGCATTCATCTTGTGGTATAGGTGATGTTAACTTTTATTTTCTGGGTTAACATTATTGCTCTAATACCATTTTTTTTTTTTTTTTTTTTTTTTTTAATGTTTCACTACTTTTGTACAATAAAAAACACTTGTCTCATTCAAAGACCAACTAGATTTTCCAGTCTTGTTCCATATGACGGAGCTGTATGAGGGCTGTATTTTTGTGGGACGACCTGTGGTTTTCATTGGTATTATTTGGGGTTACCCTTTGATCACTCTTTTTGGCCATGACCACAAAATGTCTTTTTTTTTTTTTTTTGGCCATTCGACGGGCGTTTATTTGGACGACCGTCTTTTTGAGCCAAAATAACATTACAATAAAATGTCAGCTGTATATTGCAGCAACAACCTGCTACTGAAGTGTAAGCAGGGCGGACTAGTGTAGAGTATTGTATCATATACAAGCGGAGCCTCTGGCCTTGTTCTGTTTTATCACACTCATGTTTTTTTTCGTTTTTTTTTTTTCTTGTATGAATTTTAGATAGTTCTGTATAAAGTTTTTTGTAATTTCTAATAGTGTTTGTTGAGTTCAAGTAAACTGTACAGACACTTACCAGTGTAATCCCCAATAGGGTCCGTAGTTATGGCAATTAAGACCCTAAGTACCAACAGAAAAGGCCATTGGGGGCATCACAGATAAAGTTTTGTCACCCAGTATAAAGGATCCTGGAGTTTGTTTCCCCCTCCACCCCCTTTAAATGACCCTTTTGTCAGTTCTCCACCTCTTTATTCGATAACAAAGCAGTTTCTCCGCAGATAAGACTTCTGTATAGACCCGAACAATAAGGTCAACCAAACAGGAGGGTCTGGCTGATAGTGAAAGGTGTATGCGGGCCTCCCAAGACCATCATGGTGGAGAGAAGGGTTGGGTGTGCTGGATTTTTGCAGCTCGACCCTTTTGTTCTTGGAGGGTTTAGCAGTTTTGCTGTAGATTACCCCTCCCCATAGGAAACACATTTATGGAGCTAAGAAGAGAGAACTTTCAACCAGCGTTCATTCTGTAGACAGTATTGATGGTGTATGGGTACCTAAATAGCCATCCTGAAAAGAGAGCCCTAAAATCAGGCAGGGGCAGGGGGGAAATTGATTACTAATAGAGACTTACCTCCCCCCGTGCCCACGGCGAGTGGCGGGACAGGGCCTCGGGACCCCACCAGAAGTCATTTTCCTCCGAGTTGTGATGTCGTCGTGAAAGGGACTGTCACGGATGATGGACAGCCAGCCAGTGACTGGAGCGGCATCCTGTCCTAGTCACTGACTGACTGACTGAATGGCCAGTCCATTTTCCGGGTCATGACGTGTCAGTGCCGGATATTTTACTGCGGTGGTCCTGCAGCCAGTCCCACCACTCACCGCTGGCACAGGGAGAGGTAGGTCCGTACTTCAATCCCCCCCCCCCCGCCACTGCTGCCTAATTAATAAATTGACGGACTTCTCCTTTAAGACTGCGTGTTTCATAGGTAACAACCTTCTTCATCAGGTCATCCTCCATTTGCCTGGCCAAGGCAAATGGCTTGTTGATGTTTTCTTTGGCACCCAACACATGCCCATGCCAACCCTCTCAGCTACATTGTGACCAGTAATCAGACATCTCGATTTTTACCTCTTTTGTAGCCTTCAAGAGAAGCGGCGTCAGGGTTGATTGGTGGCCGATTACAATAATTCATAGTAATTAAAGGTAACTTTACTGTAAAATCCAACAAGGGACCCGAACCTCGAAAATCTGCCGATCATTTTTTTTTTTCCGAAGGAGGTGAGAAACTTAAACCCAGTTCACATCTGTAGTTTCCTCTCGACTTGGCACGTCTCCTGTCGTAAACAGTGATTTGCAGCCTGCATCATCTATGTGGTGTAAATGAAGCCGCTAATTATTTTCTGCTGAATTAACACTGATTAATAATGACCAGTCCACCATTTACCATGGAGAATGCTGCGAGTTATTAGGCAATTGTTACACTTTGGGGCTGGATTCTTAAGAAGTCACTAAGCAGCAGTGTCTGTTATTGTCATGTACTTAGGGATAATGTAAGCAGCCGGGGCCTGATTCAATGTGATTCACTGGTCACACATTCATTAAATCTTTTTCAGCTCAACTGCCTCACTCTGCATTGTGTTACCAGCAGCAAGTGTACATTCCAGAGGACAGAGGGGGAGGACACAGATCCTGCTGCTGCAAAATAGAGATGTCTTTGTTCACAAAGCAAAAAAAAAAAAAAAAAGAAAACTGCTGTTTGTTTTGTGAATTGCAAAAATAACACATGGTCGCTTATTTTTTTCCTGAAACTACAAAGAACTTAAGCGTTTAAAAAAAAAAAAAAAAAGACCTTGAACATAACAAAAAGAGAAACAAAAAAAAATCAAATTGAAAAAAGAAAATAAATAGTTTTGCTTAGTTGCAGGTATGTGTTTGCACTTTGGTTAGATCTAGAGATGAGCGAACCTCGAGCATCCGAACCCGAATGAACGCTCTGCATTTGAATACCGGTGATGAAGAAGTTGGATGGAGCCCTAAGGTGTCCTGAAAAACATTAATACAGCCTATAGCCTTAGGGCCCTATTCCACCGGACGATTATCGTTCAGATTATCGTTAAATCGTTCGAATCTAAACGATAATCGTTCGGTTGAAATGCAGTAACGATTAACGACCGAACGAGAAATCGTTGATCGCTTTATAAGACCTGGACCTATTTTTATCGTTGCTCGTTCGCAAAACGTTCGCAAATCGTTCGCATTGAATAAGACATCGTTCAGTCGTTCGCAATAGATACGAACGCAATAGCGAAGAAATACGGAAGAAGAAACGATCTCAATTACGATCATAAGTAACGATTATCGTTCCATGGAAATGAGTGAACGTTTTCAGGTCTTTCGCAATAGCGGTCGTTTGAGATCGTTAATCGTTAACGATTATGCTAACGATAATCGTCCGGTGGAATAGGGCCCTTAGGGTACTATTACACGGGCTAATGAAGGCCGGATAATAAATGTAAATGAGCGCCGATCTGCTTGATCGGCGCTTGTTTACTGGACCTATTACACGGCCCGATAATCGTCTAACAATGGCTGCAGGGTCATCATTACCGATGTCCTTGCAGCCCTTGTTTAAACTTTATACATTACCTGTCCAGGCTGCAGGGCTCCTCTTGCAGTCTTCTTCTCTCCGGGTCCCGCACGCTCCAGCTTCATAGCGGCCTGTCTCAGCTGAAAGGCCGCTCAGCCAATCACTGGCCGCGGTTGTCCTGGCCTGTGATTGGCTGAGCGGCCTGTCAGCTGAGACAGGCCGCTATGAAGCTGGAGCGCGCAGACCTGGGGAGAAGCATAAAGCAAGAAGAGCCCTCCAGCCTGGATAGGTAATGTATTCTTCTTTGCATATCGTCAGCGCCGGCCGGGCACCGCTATTACACGTAGCGATGCGTGGTCAGCGCCCGACAATTATAGGTCAGAACCTATATCAACTAAGAACAGATGACAATGATCATCGGCTGATTGTTGTCTTTATTACACGGAATGATAATCCGCCGGATAGGGCCGATTCGCCCGATTAACGTTCCGTGTAATAGTACCCTAAGGGCTGCATCCAACTTCTTCCGCAACTGGTAACCAAATGCAGAATGTTTATTCGGGTTCGGATGCTCGAGGTTTGCTCATCTCTAGTTAAATCGCTAAGTTGAGATGACTGATAAAAGAGTTCTGGAAGTTTTAATCACAGTATATAGTATAATGAAAGCAACATAATATTCTCATAAAAAGCTATGATGATTGCAATATTATGCTTCCTATATGTTTAAAGCCTACATGTCGCTTCCAAAAACGATGTCAAAAGTTTTGGTCGGTTGGGGGACCATGTGTTCAGACACCACTGGTTGCAAGAAGTAATGCTTCTTCCCACTGTGCATGCAATAGCATCTCCATCTGGTTACATAAATTTATGGTCCTATTACACGGCCCGATCATAAAGTGTAAATTAAGGAATTACACAAACTGACTGATCGGGCAGCAAGAACTGCACGGACATCATTAGCGATGTCTGTGAAGCCCTTGCCTTTAGTGTAAAATAATAATGAATTAATTCACCTTACCACTTCACCGGTCTCTGCAGCTCTGCCTTCTGTTCCAGTCTCTGCAGTCACTGGCCGCGGTCCTGTCTTGGTCAGTGATTGGCTGAGACCCCGGGGCCTGTCCATGCAGACACTGGACCAGAAGTGAACAGAAGGCAGAACTGCAGCTGCAGAGACTGATGCCCACTGAATTTAGGTCTAGACCTAAAGAAATTAAAATGGTCATCGGCTGATCGTTCTCCCTGTTACATAGAGAGATAACTGTCCGAGTCAGCCTGATTTGGCCGATTATCGCTCCATATATAAGGCCCTTACTATATAAGTTCAGCACATGGGCAGACCTAGGAGAGCATGTCCTTAGTTAGCACTTCTTCAGGCTCCTTCTAACTATCAGCAGGGATCGAACAACCGGAACCTTATTGATTACAACCCTACAAAATGTCTTTTGGAAGTAAGAATGCCCATTTCAGAGTACCTGTTGTGGTCTGAACACTCAACGCTCACACTAACTTATGTCTCTCTGACATAAAAAAAAAGGGAAAAATTGTCAGCACCTCTATGCCTCAGTTCACACTGCAGGTTGCACGCTGCTAAAGTACAGACGAAGATACAAAAAGTGCAACAGCAATCTACAGATGCAAGTGCTTACCGTATATATACTCCCTCCCGGTGTGCACATGATAAAAACCTGCTCTGTAGATATTAAAAAATGAGGATCTTAGCAAACTATTTGATCATACAGAGTGTACCATGTCACCACGTTAAGGTGTCCTCAGAGACATGGTCCCTACTCTAGCATTTTCACCCTAGCAATGGCCTCTCCTGGACTGAACAAACCTAGGTTTTTATTGTGGGGTAGTATATACGGTATCTTGAACCTGTGGGTTGCTGTTGCACTTTTTGTATGTATGTCTCTCTGACATGTCAATTTTTATCTTTTTTTTATAACAATGCCAATTTAAAGGAGAACTACTGCAAAAATTATTGGTCGCAGAAGGTTATACAGATTTGTAATTTACCTCTATTTGAAAGGAGAAAAGTAGGGATCCTGGGATGTGGGGGTGTCTGACCTCTGTACCCCCCACTGATCTCCATATTGGGCCCTGCCGGCTCTATTCATTTCTATGGGGGGCCGCGAAAAGAGCAGAGTACAGAGCTCTACCTTGGCTCTTTGTACTCAGTCCAAAAGAATGAATAGAGCCGCGGGTCATGCGCCGTACCTGTGGCTCTAGTTATAACAGAGCGGGCAGGGCCCGATTAGGAGATTGTCAGGGGGTACAGAGGTTAGACCCCTGCGATCTCCTACTTTTCACCTATCCTGTAGTTAGGATAAAAGTTCATTTTTACTGGCCTTCCCCCCTTTAAATGCCAAACAATTGGCCTGGATCATGCCACTCATCTCTACAGATTAGTAAGACACATAAATGGATATATCCTGGTCAGGGCCCCAGTGTTGTAAGCTTACAGTGCCCGACATGTTGCCTTCTTCTTGCGACAAAAATAACACAAAGGATATTTTTTTCCCTTTGCTAACTTCTCGAGACAAGTTCTTAAATTGAACTTTTGGCCTCCTTCTCCATCAAAAGTTTTACTTCTCATGCCTTTCCAAAGTTTTAGAAACTTTTTTATAATCTGCCGTGAAATATCGGCGGGCGCTTTGTGCAGAGTACTCCGCCGCTCCCCCCCCCCCTCTCTCCTTTCACAAAGCTGCACATTCAACAGTTACTGCTCCAAGTCTACATCAAAAAAAGGGCCCGAAAGAGGCAATTACCTAAAGAGGATAAAATTCTTCTTGATGCGAGACATAAACCAGCTTCCAAAGAAACCAAACAATTTGTTTACGCTGTAATGTACCGCAGGTTGGGCTTTGCGGATGAACACATCTTCATGGGAAATTGGTATGCAGACATGAAGATATGGCCGAGCCTCCATCGCCTGCTGCCAGTCATTTTCCTTTAGTTGAATTTCTCCCGGAATGTAAACATTTGCTCTGTGCGCGGGTCAAGTGTCTGAACTGGGAACAAACGGGTGAATTCACCTTCCCTTATGCGTGATTATGTGGATAAAAATAATGTTGGGCTCCTAAATGTCAGTGTTTCTTTCAGGACACCCCTGCCCCCTCCCTACTCCACCAGTAGTAACAGCAATGCTCATTTCCTTACAGTCCTGATGCCGGCAAATTATCGGGATCGTTTGGAATGAGCTATATAACTACTATATATATAGAATTGAGGAGCTAAAAGGCTTAAAGGTGAGGGCTACTGGGTTGTGAAAAATTTATCTTTTTGTTTCTGGCTATTGTCAGGTCTTGGCCACTTGACCCTATTTGCTTACCTTAAAGGGGTACTCCAGAGGAAAATAAAATGTTTTTAAATCAAGTGGTGTCAGAAAGTTATACAGATTTGTAAATTACTCCATGGAGAGCGACATCTTTGCTAGCGGTCTGAAGGGTAAATAAGGGATAGTTATACAATGAGGGAGATGGGTTAAGTGATTCAAAAGGGATCACATATCCTAGGAATATAGCTTCACTTTACAAGATAAGAATACCTCCTTAGATGGGGGGATTTTACTCATAACTAGAGAAGAGTGCAACTCCGATCGTTTAGCATTTAAATATCGGTAGATAAAAAAGTCTGGGAAAACATGGATACAGCCATTGGCCATAGGCTATGTTCTGACCTTGTAAGAGAGCGGCCAACGGGCGGTCTCAGAAAAGATCATCATCGTTAGCGCCGCTGGGTTCTGATGCGGGTGCATCCATGCGCGCCCGCATCAGAACTCCCCACTGCACACTATGGAATGTGCGGCCGGAGCCTCTCGCATCATTGTGTGCGCTGACAGGGTTTTCTGGGGCTGCTATTCAATGAATAGCAGCCGTAGAAAACTGACATGTCATCTGGGATTCCCTCAGCCTGCAGCATATCGTAAGTATTGCACTAATCACGGCCGTGTTTCCCGCAGAACTTGAACATAGCCATAGACTGTATCCATATGTTCCAGGCAGCCTTAAGGCTGCATCCAACTCCTTTGGTTGATTTTTCTCAAGATCATCGGAGTCTCACCTGCCCTATCCTTACTGATCATTAAAGAGGTTGGCCAAGAAAAATTGACTTTTCCTCGATCCACAGAATGTGGTAAAAGTTGGAGGTCTCAGAAGTGTCGGAGTAGAAGGCCTCTGTAACACCCCCCCCCCCCACACACCGATCTACGTATCGGACCCCGCCAGCTCTGTTATAAATAGAGCCGCAGGCCTGGCACGTGATCAACAGCTCTATTCATTCCTATGGAGCTGACGGAAAGAGCCAAGTACACCAAAGGAGCTCTGTACTTGGCTCTTTCCGTCGGCTTCACAGGAATGAATAGAGCGGCAGGTTGCATGCCAGACCTGCGCCTCTATTCATTACAGAGCTGACGGGGTCCGATACAGAGATCAGCGTGAGTGCAGAGGTTGGACCCCCCCCCCCCATGATGACCTACTTTCCCCCTGTCCCGTGGATAGGGTAAAAGTCATCTTTTTCCTGGACAACCTCTTTAAATAGCATATGGCCCAACTTTTCCTATAGGGAAAAGGACAAAAGGATATTCTTAACTAGAGATGATGGAACCTGGAGCATGCTGGAGTCCATCCGAACCCGAATGTTCGGCATTTAATTAGCGGTGGCTGCTGAAGTTGGATAAAGCCCTAAGGCTATGTGGAAATCATGGATATAGTCATTGGCTGTATCCATGTTTTCCAGACAACCTTACAGCTTTATCCAAGTTCAGCAGCCACCGCTAATCAAATACCGAACGTTCGGGTTCAGATGGACTCGAGCCCGAACCCGGTTCGCTCATCTCAATTCTCATCTCTAAGCACTCATTTTATACATATTTGTCAGTGGCGGGCTAGGTTCACAAACCATCTATTTTTGGCCATTTGACGTCTGGTTTTTTGGACATTCATCTTTTTGAGGCTAAATAACAGTTGTTATTTTGAAATTACGGAGGTTATTTCGACCTCAAAATGACGGACATCCAAAAAGACGGCCGTCAAATGGCCAGAACCTAACCACGTTCTGTAAACATATTTGTCCTGTTGTCTATTCTCACATTTGTGGTTGCCCTTAGAAAATATAAAGTCTCATTCTAACATCCTTTCTTTAATGTGTCAGTTTTCTTTGGTCAAGGAAAAAAAATAACAACAGCAACTTTATAAAAAAAAATGTTAAATTTCAACTTTTTTTCTTATTATTTTTGAATTTTTTTACCTTTCTTTTGCCTTTTGTTTATGAACTCCATCTTCTAAAAATCTTAAAGTCTTAGCAAAATGTTCATTGTTTTTCAAAATAAATTCTACAGGCGGCTGCGGAAAACACCCATTTCCATTTGTTTTATGTTAGATCAACATATAACCACTCAGAGTGATTTCATTCAAAGAAAAACACAAGGAACACATTAGCTCTGTGGTCGGTGAGATTGATGGGCTTCAAACATTTTTAAGCCGGGGATATTCCTTCTCAACGTCTACAGACTCATGCTTTCAATTTAAGCAGGCCGAGCAAAAACTTGCGGGGCTCTGCTCAGCGGGTGTTATAGTTGTTATATCCAAAACCAAAAATTACAGTCAATATTTTTTTTTGTACTTTTTGTTTGTTTTTTGTTTTTTTTTCTTTTTCTTACTTTCAAAATATTTGCCTGGAAAAAAATTTATATAATAAAATAAAAATCTTACAACGAGGACAAAAACTTTAAATAAAACATTCTCTTTGTCCCGAGCTTACTCCTGACTTCAAAAGCTTTAAAATTGTTTAAAAATATTATCCCTGTCATTATAGGTATGGTTTATAAATTAGATTACGGCCCCAGTAGTAGAAGGTATGGCAAGTCCATATATCACTTGTGAGCCGGCGGTGGCTTAACCCTCACCCTCTTTCTGTTCTTTTGTCTGTATGCGGCTCTGTTTGTAATTATTAGTCCCCAACTGTACAGTGTAGCCGGATGGTTCATAAATAAATTATACCAACATCTTGTACCGTACAGAGATTTAGAGGACATGGAAGGAAATATATGTTATATCAACTCAGCTGTGAGTGGTAACATGGGAGGGAGTACATTAAAACTAATATCACGACTGAGGCTTGAGGTACTTCATACCTCTCAGATATGACTTAAAGGAAATGTGTCACCTGTATTTTTATTAAAATTTTTACATAAAACCTAAAAACCTAGTAATTTTTTTGGTCAGTTTCATATATATATATATATATATATATATATATATATATATATATATATATTTATTTTTTATTTTTTTTTCTGCCTTTTGTATATGATCATGGGGGCAGCTGTCTTGCCTTTTTAAAAGATCATTCCTTTTTTTTTAAGCTGTTTCTATTTTCTGGGTTTTTTTTGTACATTATTAGGGGGCAGCCATTTTGACTTCAAAAAAGGAAAAAGGAATATGTTATAAAAGAGCCGAAAAGAGCCATCCCCTCCCCCCCCCCCCCCCCCCCCCGAGTAGGCGCTGGAAGGTATACTTACCGCAGCTGATCGTTGTCCCGTGGTGCGGCTTTTTTCCAGTCCCGCGGCGTTGTTCAAATCCGGCGCACACTCACATCCGCCTCTGCTGTGACTCCTCTTCTCTGTCCTGTGATTATACGCCGGAACTCACGCGCTTCCATGCATTCTCTATGGAAGCGCGCGACTTCCGGCGTTCAATTACTAGACAGAGAAGAGGAGTCACAGCAGAAGCAGATGTAAGCATGTGCCGGATTTGAACAGCGCCGCGGGACCGGAACGAAGCCGCGCTGCGCGACACCAATCAGCTGTGGTGAGTATACGTGCCAGCCCCTACCAGTGGTGGTGGAGATGGTGGGGGGGGGGGGGGGCGGAATAATAATATTTTTTTGTGAACTGCTTGAACTTGCGTGTAAAGTGCAACAACAGAACCAACAGTACTATTATAAAGTGCGAAAAAAGATATATAGAGAGACTGGGGTTCATCACCAATTCAGCATTCAGTGATGATAGCAGGCCACCTGACTTCACACCCCGAGTCTCTGTCATTTTCTCATGACACAATCTCTTTGTGGAATTTAAATGCAACATTCAGAAAGACAAAGTTGTCTGAGGGTGTCATCTTTATCTCAACCTTTTATGTCCTCTTTCCACAGTATAGAGGACAAGTATGAGATTGTGGGGGTCTGATCCCCATTTTCCACCACCCGGGATCTCTTGTACCTTTGTTTTGAATGGAGCCGTGAGTCGGCGTTTGACCAGCAGCTCCATTCATTCTTTATGGAGTACAGCACTTGCCTCTTTTCGGCGGCTCCATAGAGAATAAATGGAGCTGTTGGTCACAGGTCTGATCTAGAAATCCTTAGAGAGGCACAGAGGTCCGACCCCCACAATCTCTTACTGGTCCCCTGTCCTGTGGATAGGGGACAAGTAAGGTTAAATCGGAGACCTCCTTAATTGAACCCATTTAGAACTGAAATATCTTTAGATTATCCTCTGCATGGATGCAAGAAGTAGCAATGTTCTTAGGTGGTACATCTAGAATCAGTCTTTTTGCTTCTTAAAAGATCAATTGTGTCATCAAGTAAAACTATAACTAAAAAGAAACAAGGACTGGACGGTAAACGTGGCATAAGAGGCACCGGTGTCCTGCTGACCTCCTCACTGGAAAGCCAAACTTAACCCATTAACTTTTATTTTTTCTTCAAACACCATCAACAGCCATCAAATATTAAAACCCTCTCAGTCAATAACATCCAGGTTCTCATTTGAACCAACGACCCAGAGGTGAATTTGTCTCCTAACCCTTAGGTAATGTTAGAAACCAGACCAGTATTAACTTCCAAATGGGTTTTTAATAAGTATAAATCACGGTGGGGGTGAAACCACATGTACGTATAAATAAATCAAGATGGCGTTGAGGAGGTTCATGGCCGTAAATCACCAATGGATCTTTTTTTTCCTTTTTTTCTTATCCATGTAAAAGTAAACAGAAGCTCCTTTGTGTGTCTCTATCGCTCCCCTCTATACTGACTTTGCTTCTAGTTCTAATCACTGCATAAAGGTGACCTAAAATAACTATTTTAACTGAATAAAATTTCTGTCGCATGATAATAATGGGATAACAATATGAATTTGTAAACATTGTAGCATGTGACCCAACCAAAAAGACGGAGAATATATTGATACAAATTGGAAGTGAAATGTTCCATTGGCTGTATCCTTGTTTTCCAGGCAGCCCTAGGGCTGTATCCATCTTCTCCGGCCAAGGAGCAATGGTGGGCCCAATTTGGCCGATTATGGCTCCGTGTAATAGAGCCCTTAGTGTCCTATTAGACAAATTGAGTTTTCGTTAAAGGGGCAGAGTCCCGTACACGCAGCAAATCCACTGGGTGTATGGGACCCATTCATTTTCACAGTACAGGATCCGAAATGTGTCTCGCTGCAAATTCGCACCGAGAAATCCGCTGAGGATCGGGTATGTGTATTTTAACTCTCCTGGATTTTTGACTACTGGACTAACCCCATGCCTGCTGACTGTGTCTATAAGTTCTCTCCTGGCTTTTGACCCAAGCTCAACCCTCACAGGTTCCCTGGGCTAGATGGCAGCCTTTTGACTTGAACCTATATTCTAGCTCCACACTCTGCAGACCCAACCAAGCCAAGTCCATCTAACCCCACAGCGAATGCTGATGCAGTCAAAGAGGTGGCCCTAGATCCTGCTAAACAGAGTTGTGTTTAATACTGGTGTATTATTGAATGAAGGCTATATTTGGCTGTCTTCCTCTCCTATAGACAATAGGTGATAAATGTCCATGGTGACAACACCCCTTTAAGGTGGCAAAACACTTTAGATAGCTGAATACACAAAGCCATACAAACAAAACCATTAACACTTACACTTGAATTGGCCAAGCGTGCATATGTTCTGAATGGGGAAAGGGAGTCACCTGTTGTTTTATTTCCCTCGAAAACAAGGGAATCAGGCACGTTGAAACTCAATGTAACCGTAACATAACCCTCTTGACATTTGCTGTCAAGATAGAGTTGGATCACTCCTAAAATCAGTGGATTCTAACGTCATTTATCTATGGTTTGGGGCCACTTTTAGGTCACTGGTCAATGGAACTTCAACATTTTAAACAGAGAGTTTAAGCGTTAATGCAGAACAATAAACTTTATTTGAAAAGTTCTTGGAAGGTGCAATACAGAATACAGTGACAGTTTTGAGTACAAGTCATTGCTCCTAAGGTGTAATAGCTTGGGATTAGGTCTGTCAGTAGATCCCCTTTAAGAATACTTTAGCAGATGAACTGGAACTTAAGAGTAAGCTGGGAGGTAAGCTTTGAGCTTGATCACTTGGAAGGGAGCTTAGAGTTTTGTGACAGGGCGGACTACAGAGGGACCATGTCCAAAATGTACTGTATTCTGCTGGAGAGGGTCCTGACAACTTTGACTTGGTTGCAGTGACTTTAAAGACTAAAAGAGAAAAACAGTACTCATGGTTGAGAATACATCTACGCTGAGATGAGTAAGTCTATATATGATAATGATATAGACATCTACATTTTATTTAAAACTAGAATTAAAGGAGAAGTCTGGCGAAATTTTTTATTAAAGTATTGTATTGCCCCCCAAAAGTTGTACAAATCACCAATATACACTTATTACGGGAAATGCTTATAAAGTGCTTTTTTCCCTGCACTTACTACTGCATCAAGGCTTCACTTCCTGGATAACATGGTGATGTCACTTTCTGGATAAAATGGTAATGTCACTTCCTGGATAACATGGTGATGTCACTTCCTGGATAACATGGTGATGTCACTTTCTGGATAAAATGGTAATGTCACTTCCTGGATAACATGGTAATGTCCCTTCCTGGATAACATGGTGATGTCACTTCCTGGATAAAATGGTGATGTCACTTCCAGGATAACATGGTGATGTCACTTTCTGGATAACATGGTGATGTCACTTCCTGGATAACGTGGTGATGTTACTTCCTGGATAACATGGTGATGTCACTTCCTGGATAACATGGTGATGTCACAACCCGACTCCCAGAGCTGTGCGGGCTGTGGCTGCTGGAGAGGATGATGGCAGAGGGATGCTCAGTGTCCCTCCAGTGCCCTGTGTCCCTCAGTGTCCCTCTGCCATCATCCTCTCCACCAGCCACAGCCTACACAGCTCTGGGAGTCGGGTCGTGACATCACCATGTTATCCAGGAAGTGACACCACCATGTTATCCAAAAAGTGACATCACCATGTTATCCAGGAAGTGACATCACCATGTTATCCAGGAATTGACATCACCATGTTATCCAGGAAGTGACATCACCATGTTATCCAGGAATTGACATCACCATTTTATCCAGGAAGTGACATCACTATGTTATCTAGGAAGTGACATCACCATGTTATCCAGGAAGTGACATCACCATGTTATCCAGGAAGTGACATCACCATGTTATCCAGGAAGTGAAGCCTTGATGCAGTAGTAAGTGCAGGGGAAAAAGCACTTTATTTGCAATTCCCGTAATAAGTGTCTATTAGTAATTTGTATAACTTTTGGGGGGCAACACAATACTTTAATAAAAACATTTTGCTGGACTTCTCCTTTAATATAGCATCAGTCCAATTCTTACTTTGTAGAATTTTTCCCCGCCATCCACCATGACACAGTAGTTGCAAGTGATTTGCAGTCCACAAAAATCTTGTCTACATTTCTTGGCAGGAAGAACCTGGATCAATGCCGCAGCCTGGAGATAAGACGGCTGAGAAATAACTTTCTTACACCTTCTTCTTCCATTACAGTTTCGGGTCCTTTAAATTCAGTCTCTGTATAGTAACCAGTACTCCTCTTAAAGGGAAATCGCCAATACTTACTCTCTTTGTCTTAAGAAGTTGAAGATATTTGAGTTCACATTCGCTTTCCCTTTTCTTGCCGTAATGAATGTCTGGTCTTTACCGAGACCTCGCAAAACTGTCCTTCCTCTAAATCCTGGTGTTTTCTTTTCCCTGCGCTGGAAAAGTCGATCCTCTATTAAAAGTGACCCATTGCACTCCAATAATGTTTTGATTATTCTTGACGTTATTTAAAGATCAGCTGGAAACTGCTGGCGAAGTTTCTGTAAATCTTGAACAACGCCTACCAGAAAATTAACAATGCCGGACCTCGTCCCCCGGGACCGAAAACTGAATTGTATTTTGTGTTGTACACATAGCTGCAAATCCTAAAGCAGCCCAATTAAAAAGTCATGTTGTAGCTTATATGTGCAATGTCTGCAGTTTGTGTTCTGTTTATCTGTAGTAAACACCATCAGTTACCCCCCAAACACCCCGAGGGCAGAATCTGTACATAGTGTAGATACGTTTGTTACAGACTCAGACAATGTGTGCTTAGTAATGTGACAGCTTGGCAGGTGCCTGGCTGGGGCCCTGTGCCTGGATATATATCGGCTTCATTGTAGTGTTTTTTTTTTTTTTACCTCCAAAGCTTATTTCAGCTGTTCTTGTTGCTGTGAACTGTAGGGGTAAAATCAAACAGAATGGTAATGGAGCGGATTTTGATTGCAGATTGGAATACAGTAGCAAGCAAATTGGTGAAATTTCACAAGTGTATTCCGTATTTTGTAAAATTTTCTATGAATTTTTTTAGATGAAATTCACCTGCTAAGCCATGTTGGAGAGTTTCTCCACAGGTTTCACTACCTGAAGCGAATGTACCATCAGGTACATTCGCTTTAAGTGTTGCACATGAATAGAACGGCACCAGCGTGGGGAAGCCGTGTTCCTTTTTTTGAACTGCGGCCCGATTTCCGTGCATGGCGTTGTTCAATTACCGAGCACTGGCCCATGCTGAAACACTGGAGGCCCCCATTGGCCCTTGCCCCTCTATGACACGGCTCCATTGATTCCTCCCACTGGGGGAGGGCCGACTCGCCTCCAGTGCTTCAGTCCGGGCCTGTGCTCCGTAATAGAATGGCACCATGCATGGGAACCAGGCTGTGGTTCCAAAAAAGGAGCACGGCACCGGCTTCCCCGGCAACGTTCTATTCATGTGCAACACCTAAAGTGATGTACCTGATGGTACATTCACTCTAAAACTGAATGTACCATCAGTACATGAAATCCAGTTTCCACCACTACCTAATTGGCGCCACCAAGCAGATTCCAATGGTGTCCCTTGTTATTAAAATCGACACTCAAATATCTACCTTTTTGTGAATATGCTAGTGCACTGGAGGCGGGCCCAGCACCCCCAGTGCACCAATATCTTCTCACACTGATAGTTTTAACTACATAAATAATAATGAGGTCTGTCATTAATGTGAGGGGAAATCGGAACACTGGGGGTGCTGAGCCTGTCTCCAGTGCAACAAACTAGCGAATTAGCATATTTACAAAAATGTAGATATCTAGGGAACGGGGTGGCTATTTTCATAATGAGGGGCACCATTGGAATTGGCGTGATGGCTGCGATCAGGCTGTACTGATGCTATATTCGCTTTAAGCAATGTCGGACTGGCCCACCAGAGGAACCTGACCTGCACTAACACAGACTGACATGAGGTTTCTCACTGGTTCTTCATTGGTGGGCCCAAAGGATCATTTCTTCTGGTGGGCCCCAGATACCCCAGTGCGATACTGGCTTTAAGTGTAGAAGAGGTAAAATCTACATATAACACACATGGGAATTCAGCCAACTCTGTCTCCTTCCCGCTATATTGTGGGTGACCTACTGTCAGGGAGCTGTAAATGGGCGGTTAATCACAGCGTCCTTTGTCTTCTGCTATTCATCATCAGTGTTTTCCTGCATGGCTTATAAAGTTTCTGACCTTTGGCTTGTTCTCTGTCTACGTCCCTGACCTTGATTTTGTCTTGCACTACCTCCTGTGCCTAGCCTCGGCTCCGTCTACTAGTACTGTCTTTCTGACTATTCTTAGGGTCCTATTACACAGGACAATTATCATGCAAAAAATTGTTCTATCATTCGAATTTAACCAATTTTCGTTTTGCGTAAGTGCAGGCAACGATTAAACGACCAACGAGAAATTGTTCATGTGTCGTTTATCGTTGATCTTGTGATGACACCGAAATCATCGTTAGTCATATGCTCATCGTTCGGTGTAATTCCACATTGTTCCTTCTTTTGCTGGGATCAGATGGAGTAAACGATTGTAGTAATAATCGTAACTAATGACTATCGTTCTGTGTAATATGTTGAACGATTTCAAGTAGCTCTTGTTTGTGATTGTTAATTGTTAATCGCAAAGAATAGCTTCGTGTACTATGACCCTTAGTTGACAACTTGTGATTTATCTGTGTTTGGTTGGCTTTGTCAACCTTTCTGTACCCCTTACGGGCCCTGCATCTAGTATAGAATGTCGCCCAGTTGGGGGAATATCACCCATTTAGGGCATATCGCCCTAGTAGGCAGGGACAGTGGGCTGGGTTCACTGTTCCTAGACACATGACACCTACTTTGTGGGAAGCTATTAGGACAAGAAAGTGTTACCAAGAATATATATATAACTGTAAGGGCCGTATTACACAACCCCCCGATGACTTGACGTAAACAAGCACTGATCTGCTACATTGGTGCTCACTTACTAAGCCCATATACGGCTCGATAATTGTGCAGCATTGTTAGCGATGTCTGTGCAGCCCTTACCCAATAAGTGTAAAATAATAAATGTCATACCTCTCTACTAGGCTTGATTGAACAGCGGAAAAAAACAGGTTGGATCGAACTCAAACCTAGCCGGACCTTCGGCATCTAATTGCTGATGCCTTCCCGGTCCGTGAGGAAGGAGGAGAAATCCCAGGGACCACCTGGAATTCCGGGATTCAGCCTAGGTAATAGGCTGTATCCCAGAATTTCAGGCAGTCCCCGGGCTGTCTCCTCCTTCCCCACGGACTGGGAAGGCATCAACAATTAAATGTGGAAGGTCCGGCTAGGTTCGAGTTCAATCCAACCTAGCTCTTTCCGTTGTTTGATCAAGCCTACTCTCTTTGCTCCTTGATGTCCTCCTAGCTTCAGCCCACTCTTTTCAGTGTCTATAGTGACAGGCCGCTCAGCCAATCACTGGGACACTGCCGCAACAAGTGATTGGCTGAGTGGCCTGTCACTTCAGACCCTGCGGAGAGTGGGCCGAAGCTAGCAGGACATCAGGGAGCATGGGCAGGTCAGTATAAAGTTTTTTTTTTTTTCACACAGTCATTGGCTGCACATCACTATTACATGTAGAGGTGCATGCGCAGCAGCTGATGATTTTAGGTCAGGACAAAAAGACACAATCAGCCAACGATTGTTGTCATTATTACTTGCAGGGATGATCTACCTTATCGCCCTTATTCGGCAATAGAGCCTTAACTCTCAGCTCTAAAGGTGGTCTTTGTAGGTATTAGGTCATGGGAGACAAATAGAGTTGGCTGAAGTCCCAGGTAGAGTGTATAACACAAACAGGAAGTCCTTTACAGGATGTATACTAGACAGGAAATCAGACTACTTAAGACAACAGATCAGACAGTTTGTATCAGAATCAGAAGCAAAGAAAAAAAAATACCTTTAGAAAGATGGTAATATAACTGCTAGCCAATTGAAAATAGATTTTCTCATTGGAAAACCCCATACGCATTAGATGTCACTCTAACCTGCTGATATCAAGTAGATTCCATATAATGGACAACGCTGCGGCCAGTGATTGGCTGAGCAGGGTGTTAGTTTTGTCTCAACAGTGACAACCTGCGTAGCCATTTACTGTCCGTGGCGTTGTTCTGTCTCAGTCAGTCAGGGAGTGAGGGACAGCCCGCTTTAGTTTTTTAGATGTGCGGCCACCAACTTTACAAACTCGTTCCAAACTTTGCAAAAGATTCTGAACAAATCTTGGAAGATTATTGGTGCAGATTTGACTTTTAAGACCCCATCAGAGCAAGTCTTATTTATGGCGTGATCGATTACCCTTAAAGGGGTTTTCCGGAAAGTAGATAAGACACTACCTGTTATGACCCCCCCCCCCCCCCCCCCCCACACACACACACACTGCACTCCACTTTCTCCTTCTGAACGTATCGGAAAAATCCCTTCTAAGACAAGAGGGGGGGGGGGGGGGGTGAACCCTATGGTGGACAGATAACAGATTAGTCAAGTTGATGGAAAATCGAAACATTTGCAAAAACGTGTTGGTCGTACTGTCTGGAAGTTGCTTTAGAAGGAACAAAGAAATACGCACAGATGTGAATGAATGAAGTTCGTCATGGCCCGGAGCAAACCCAGGAACAGCTCTTTCGACAGATGTCTGTCATGTGACAGTCGTCGAGAAGGTCCGTACCTCCTCTAATTTCTGGCAGCCCTTGGCAGAAACAATAGGTCATTATAGACAACTTCTTAACAATGTCTATGGTCGTCTTCCTTGTAACGTGGAGCCGCTGAAGAGCCAGGCTGTGGATCCGGCAAAGTTTTGTCTACTTTTTGAAAGTGCAACGTATTTAAATCATCTGTTTAGTAAATTATATGTTATCCAGAGGAAGCCTGGGTAAATTGTATAAGCAAAGAGTTACAATTAAATCTTAATTATAGCCTAAACAATCGCTCAACTTGAATCACATCAATAGCAGAAATGTCTTATTAAACATCAAAACACCCCGGCTTCAAGTTTTCGAGCTCCTATTTGTCAAGACTTGGGGGCTGACAACCCCGGTAATTCCGTTCAACAGGTTAGTAATTTCCTTCACTGTGTTATGTTTTTGTGCAAATGAAAAAAAATGACTTTTTGTCAGAAACTTCATCTCATCTTAACGAAAAGCATTGACATTGTGTTTAGTCTGACATGTGCGGGAAAAGACTCTTACATAATGGATGCCTTGGGAAATGCAGTGTTGGCAATATTTAAAGGGTTTGTCTATGTCTGTATCACTTTTAAAGTAAATATGCAAATCAGTTTTTTTTTCTCCAGCTGGGACTGTACTTTTTCTAGTATCTGAAACGTTGTCAGTCGTTGATTCCTTGCGTTTCATTAGAAGTCCTTCCACATGGGTCTATTGTGAGTCAAAGACAGATGCAGAGAGAGGGCGACTCTACAAAGTGATCTCTGGGCTTTGGATGGTGGGGGTGGGGAACTAGGGCGGCATTGCTAGCGGCACTGAGGTGGTGGTTATTAACTCTTTAAGGGTAGTTGATAAAGTGATCAGATGTTCAGGCTTCTATACATTTACTGATTGAACTGTCACAACACATCTACCGTATTTTCCGGCGTATAAGGCGACTGGGCATATAAGACGACCCCTGACTTAAAAAAAAATTGTTCGGGGTTCACCTTATACCCCGGAAAATGTTAACCCCTACCTGACTGCAACTGCAGCTAAATGTAAAAAAAAAACTTCACTCACCAGGAGCTCGTTCCCGGCATCAGGCAGTGTGAAGTACACTACCTGCGCCGGAGACGGAGATCGACGAACCTCTCCCGGGCAGCTGAGCGTCACATCGGAGAGGCTCGGAGACACTCGGCTGCCGGGAGAGCTTCGGGAGAATGAGAGAGGCTTCGGGAACTTCCGGCGCCAAAGCTCTCCCGGCAGCCGAACATCTCCAAACCTCTTTGATGAGATGCTCGGCTGCCCGGGAGAGGTTCAGCGATCTCCGTCTCCATTAGTGTACGTCACACTGCCTCCGTCGGGACCGGTACGGGAGGCGCAACGATGCCGGGAACAGGCCCCAGGTAGTTAAATGTTTTTTTATAATGGTCGCCCCATACGGTGGGGTTGGGGCCATATTTGAGCCCCCCCACCATATGGGGCGACCATACCCTGTATATAAGACGACCCCCGACTTCTAAGAAGATTTTTCAGGGTAAAAAAATCGTCTTGTACGCCAGAAAATCCGGTAGTTGAATAGGCATAAAAGTACGGGACCTATTATACGGGCTGATATCGATCTGTGTAGTACAGCCAACGATCAGCTAACCAGCAAGCAAATTCTAGTTCATTGACTGATCACTAAAGATGGGCATACACCTTCAATAACTGACAGACAATTGTTTGGCTGACAGATATCTCTAACATCCCTCCTATACACACGAACATTCAGCATTACCGAACGTTCCTATGTGACCTATAAGGAGGGGCAAGTCGTATCTCCACTGACTCAGGAGAGCCCCGTACACCTTATACTGATGCTGACTGCTGACGTCTGACATGTCAAAAATTGTCAGCTGCTCATCTCCCCATGTAAAGGAATGTTCATACTGAGTAAAATAGGCGGAATTCCGTGAAGGAACTCTCCGCCGCCGAATTCCGCCTGCCTCAGTGTGTCATAGCCCGTCTATGGAGACGCTCCTCGGCTGCCACAGCTCTCCGCTCAAGGAAGTGACATGTCATTGTATCTACATTACCTAATAGGGGATCTAGATACAATGGCTGATAGCAGCAAAGGCAGCATGAATGATCCGGAACATTTCTCTGCAGCTGTCCCCGAATGGTAATTTAAGCTTGTAAAAGGTTCTATAAACAATCACCAATCTTTAAGATAGACACTTGATCTTTGTGCTTCTCAGCCTGTGCAATAGAGCCAATAATTAATAATAATAATAATAATTAGCAGATTCCGCAGCACTTTTAAATATATATATATGTACAATACAGGTAATATTTATAATACATTATATAATAAATAAATAAATTAATTAAAATAAAAACAATATAAACAGGGACCTGCTCACGAGAGCTTACAGACTAGGATGACTGGATGTGACACAAGAGGCAGCAAGTGCTTTATTTTTCCGATGTTCTAGTCATTGTACATAGTCGCACAGTGCCTGTAAGTGATTGGGTGAGCCAGTCACACGCTGTTGTATCGGTCCAGGTAGAAAGTACATGGCACCAAGGAGGTTATAGAGTGGATGGAGAAGGGATAGCAGAGAGGAAGACGAGATTAGGGAAGGTCCTTTAACGTGACGCAATATTCAGAATTGGCAAGATCTATAGAGGGTGAACTGTAGAGGGGGGAGGGGCTTAGTGAAGGGGGGGCAGAAACAGAACAGGGGAAAATCTATAAATGGGGGGGGGGGATACATTATGTAGGGGCTTACCGCAGAGGAGGGGTGTATACAGAACAGGGAAAGAACTACAGAGGGGGAAGGAAGGAAGGTATACAGTGTGGAGAGCTAACTATGGGGGGGGGGGGGGGGGGGTGTTACAGTATGGGGGAAGACCAACAGAGGGAGAGGGAGGTATACAGCATGGGGGGGGGGAGTTACTGCAGAAAGGAGGTGTATAGAGAACAAGGAAGGAACTACGGAGGGAGGAGGAAGGAAGGTATACAGTATGGAGACCTAACTACAGGGGGGAGGATATACAGTAAGGGGGAAGAACTACAGAGGGGGGGGGGGAGATATACAGTATGGGGGGGGGGGTTCTTGCTAAAGAGAAGATAAAATACTGAATATAATAATAATAATAATAATAATAATAATAATATTATTATTATTATTATTATTATTATTATTATTATTATTATTATTATTATTATTGGGGTTGTATACAGCATAGAGGCCTAACTACAGAGGAACTTATACTACCATAGTGTAGAGGCATAACTCATACCCCGAAAATAGGTCCTAGCCCTTCTTTCTGAGAAAAAAATAATATAAGATATAGCTACAAGGGACACTTCTTATAATCAATTCCACTTTATAAACAAGATAGATAGGTAGATGTTCCCAACCAACCATATCCAGATTGGATCGGATCTTGTTCCATCAGGACTGCCAAAAATCAAATGTATTTTATGGGACAGCTACTTATATAGTATAACTGTACATAGATTGACTTTACTGTTAAAAATCTGTATACTCCTGGGTCTGATCACAAAGAGTCTTCGGGGTTAGAATGGAATAGAGAAGTGAGCATGGAGGTGATTGATCCGGTCCTAGCCTGTGGCATATGGCAGATGTGTCATTGCTGGGAAGTGCCAGGAGGCCAGCAGCTTTATACACACTGAACTGTGACCTGTCATGAGATTTTACGCCGTTATCCCCATAGTCATTCTAAATCCTTCAGCAGCCTAGTCGCATCTGGCTATCATGTCATAACTATCAGATACAGGACTCACAGGACAACACCGCTATAATATCTGTATCAGCAAATGCATGATTAATAAAGATGCTGTCGCTTCCGAACCAGCGGAGCGTTAACATGTGACCGATGTTAACCCGTGACCAGATAGGGATGCATTCACGTTGAGATACTGTACGAATACATAGAGACATCCATAGACTGTATAAATATAATATATGAATATAATCTGGTGGAAGAGTAACGTGTGCGGCTGAGGAGAGGACGACTCTTTTTATATCCTTTTTGATTTAAAGGCCAAGATCCAAGATCTGTCTCGTAAGTATACAAAGATGTAGTCTAGACAAAGCCCTCTCCGAAAAGAGATGGGCCTCACAAACCTATCCTTCCAGTCCTAAAGGCTTCAGCACCAATCCAGGATTCAACGAAGATAAGGAGAGTCCACCTGGCATCTGGATTCCACTTGGGTTGACATCTCAGTGTTCAACAAAGAGAACAACATCTGATTGGTCTCTCCATTATGGAGAGATGGGATTCGAGTAAGGAATCGATGGCTTCACAATCCTCGGTTAGACCTAAAGGGGGTGCAACATGAAAGATCATGAAGACATGAAGAAGTGGACACACAGTGATAAAATAACTTTAATAAGGAAGGGTGTGCACAGTGACAGCCGAGCATCAGGCTGGATCTAGAAATATTCCTCATAAGCAGCTAGCTACAAGGTCGGGCAAAGACGTAAAGGTTAGAGGGGTCAATAGAGTAAAAGTTAAATGTGTGCAAGGTGCTATCACCCCACCCCAGGGACTTCAGGCACCCCAAGGTCATTGTACATGGACACCTCTGCATCCCTGGCTTTCAATCGACTCAAACCTCATGGTTTTAGTGAAGAAGCCTACAGGTATCTGATGGTCCAGGCTACATACACCAAGAACATGTTATATGTATGTGTTCATTACTAGAGATGAGTGCAACCTCAGCATGCTTGATTCTGATCGTTTATCATTTGATTACTGGTGGCTGAAGAAGTTGGATGGAGCCCTAGGGACTCATGGTCCATAGGCTGTATCTGTGTTTTTCCGGGCTCCCTAGGGCTGCATCCAACTTCTTCAGCCACCTGTAATCAGATTCAAGCAATATCAAGTTGCACTCATTTCTATTTATTACCAATGGCCATGTTCCTAGCCATTGATGAGGACAGACGCAGACATTCCATAAAACCTTTCAGGGCACATGGCCATCATAACCGGGAAAAAGAACCATGTCTATTAGTCCTAATGGAGAGCAGCTTCTTCCCTGTAGAACTGTTTCTCCTTATGAGTGCCTTACGAGCTAGTCCTTGCTCTCTGGGAAAAGAGTATGCAAGGTCACTAATGCTGAATTACTCTAGCCATCCAGCAATTGTCCTTGTACTGGGGCAAGAACCTTAAAACCACTGTCAGGTGGGCAGCAAAGTAAGTACATTACTGCTTGAGGGTATCAGGGTGCTCGGTATACAAGAAGCTTGCAACCGCTAGTCTTCCATCTTCAATATCGCTGACTCCACTCAACCAAGCAACGGTTTCCCTCCTCATCCTCTGATTGAAGATAGATAGAAGACTGGAGCGGTAGATAAAACCCCCCCACAAAGCCTGGTCCCCAGGGGGTTAACTGGAAGATTTTAGGTCAACCAGGTACCCTCCTCTCTACCGAGCAGGGTGCACCCGGTTAAATACTTGAGTCTCCCAATATTTTAATCAGGTTTACTACTGCAGTTGAGCACTCGAGCATTGTAGTGCTTGCGTAACACTAGCGTACTTACCACAGAGGTAGATCATGTCGGTGCAGAGAGAAGTGGCCCAGCCCCAGTTCGTCTCTTATTGAAAAAAACATAGGGAGATGAGCAGGAGCAAGCGAGCGCCAACCTGTGAGGTCAGCATTCTCCTACCCCTTGCTATTAAATGTGCGAACGCGAGCGGGTAATAGCAGAGGGGGCTGCGGGGAGCTGCAGAGGTGGGGGTGGGGGCATTGTTAAATAGTCCGGGCAGCCCATAGAAGTTAGTGGTGGTCTGCTACTTGTTACACAGAAGGATGGCAGCAGATCGTTGCTAATTGGATCGTTGGACTTTCAACATGTTGAGTGACACTGAAAGACAATTGAACATGTTCCCTTTTATTACATGAAGCGACTATCGTCTGTAATGGCCGATAATTGGCTAAATATGGCCGATAATCGCTTTGTGTAATAAGACCTTTACACTTATCTTCAGCTATCCACATAATGGATGGGGGAACCGACCAATGGGTCATGGGAAGCAAAGGGAAGCAAAAACCAGACCGTTCTGTCCTGGGGGGCTACATGGCTACATCAGACCCATTGAGCCTTTTGCTATGGGGCCCCCTCTCTCCATAGGACGCCATTGATGGGCAGTTTATTTTTGGAAGAGATTCTGGTTTGACTAGTATGAGATAGTTTTCTTCCATCTGGATCCGAGCGAATTTCCATACGTTGCCCGGAGAAGTAACTGATAAATATGTGAATATGTTATGTGAACTTCAAAGAGCAACAATACTCCTACATGCACTAATAGTCATACGGGTTCCAACGCCTTTAATACATCTGCCAAGAACTTACTGCCTGAGGTGGATGCGTCACGCTACGTGAGTAAACATTGCAAAGGTAATGCCACCCAAAGTGCCCAGACAGCACAGGAATGGGTTACATTATCCATGGTCTGCCCGGGCAGCCGGAGAAGGTTCTAGAGAGACTTTTACAAGATCCAGGTACTGAGGGCTCTGTACACATTGCGTTTGGGTCTTTTGCCAGACGTATACATCTGGCGTATTACCTCACGTACAATACAGATCCAAGGCTCCTTCATATTCTCCTTTATACATATCAAAACCTGTAGATTCTCACTGTAATAAAACGATCTAGGTATGCCACACAGTAAAAGACATTGGTGCTAACACATATCACTTGCTATACGATGGTAGTGGGGCCCTATTACTAGACGCTAGTGTAGTATTTAAGAGGTACTCCTGGGGGGGGGGGGGGGGGGTATTTGTACTTTATTCAAGTCTTCCAGTACTTATTCTGCTGCAGGAAGTGGTGTATTCTTCCCAGTCTGACACAGTGCTCTCTGCTGCCACCTCTGTCCATGTCAGGAACTGTCCAGAGCAGCAGCAAATCCCCATAGAAAAACTCTCCTGCTCTGGGCAGTTCCTGACATGGACAGAGGTGGCAGCAGGGAGCACTGTGTCAGACTAAAAAGACAGGACATATCCAACTCATTGGATATTGATCGAAGGGGCCACCTACTATGGAGATTTGGTGGTCTCCATAGAGGAGTCATCCCTTGGCTAGCTCCTTCCCTGGAGGCATATCTGGCTAGTTCCATGTTTTGAGACTCATAACCAACCTTTTTTGCATATTGATGTTTCCCAGGGGGCAATGCACCTAGGATTTCCCTGTACTGAGCGATTTAACCAGCTGCCGACAGTGTCTTCTTTGGTTGGTCTCCCTGAGATCAGTGATCTGTTTACTGTATTGATCTAGCAGATCGGAGCTCATTTACTAAACACACCATGGGGGAGATTTATCCAACATGGTGTAAAGTGAAACTGGCTCAGTCGCCCCCGGCAACCAATCAGATTCCACCTTTCATTCCTCACAGACTCTCTGGAAAATGAAAGGTGGAATCTGATTGGTTGCTAGGGGCAACTGAGCCAGTTTCACTTTACACCAGTTTAATAAATCTCCCCCTATGTTTTTGCAGTCCATTATTCCATTGACTTCTATTACACAAAAAGTGGATATAAACACACCTTTTTTTTTTAAGGTACACAAAGGTCAGCTACGTTTTTGTGTACGTAAAAAAAAAAAAACGAATGCGTTTTGATCCGTTTGTTTTTATAATGGAAGTTATTGGAGAAACAGATCAAAACGGATGCACACAAATGCATCCATTTTTTTTTTTCAATAATAGATAAAAAATAAAAGATTTGCAAAAATGTAGTGTAAATCCAGCCTAAGGCCATCTAATATGGCCCTAAGACTCAAAGCTGTTGTCAATAAGCATCAATACCATAATTCTGCACCGGAGCTGTATACACCAAACGGTTGGAGTTGCAATTTTTTTTTTCTGATTCCCCGGAGACAACAACAAAGTAGTTGTATATCTTCTCATCCGCATTGATAGACCTTCTGCAGACTGAGTAATATCATATCCACATTGCGGACGGCGCACGCATCGTCTGCTATCGTACAGGGCCGCATGCTACATTAGATGTCTGGACCTCTCTGCCGGGTCATCTCTGTAAGGTATTGTTACGGTGACAGCTTATGTTTAGCCCCGTATGACGGCCCCCGGCGTGTTATTCACGACGCTATAATCCCGGTGACATCGCTCTCGCCGTCTATCTTTGAAAGCTCGCGGCCTCTTATATACATTGAAGTATGCGAGGATTAAAATGATAAAGTAGCGTACATAGATCAGGCGCGTTCGACCCTCTCCCTCATCCCGGCGGTGGATGTGTTCCTGACAGACCACAATGAGGGTGACAGATATTCTATTGTCTGACTTGAAGCGGCAGGTACGCCTATCTAACGACACTGCTGCTGCCGAGGAGATGAGCAAAAAAATCTATCTGTCTGACACAAAGGCCGCCAAATGCAAGAACGCTCCTACACAAAGCCATACGTGATCTATGTATATAGAGTCTGTAATCATCCCATGCATGCAATCATACACCTGCAGCATGGAGTCAGGGAATACATACAGCTCGCTAGTAAGGAGCCCCAATCAGTTAACGCTTGTCGACAGACATCGCTCTAACAACTTGCAGGTGCAGAGAGTTTTTTTTTCCTATATCAGATTACTGTGCAGTAAAGAGGGGGACGCCTCTGCGCGATGGAAATCAGCACAGCACGCTCTCTACACACACTGAAGCACTGACAAAATAAGGAAGGTTTGGAGATTTCAGCTCCGAAGGATGCACAATGGTCAATGCAGCTGTGTTCTGTAATACAGGATGTAACTCAGGATCGGTATAGGATCAGTAATGTATGTACATGGTGACCCCACCAGCAGAATAGTGAGTGCAGCTCTGGGATATAATACAGGATGAAACTCAGGATCAGTAATTTAATGTATGTATACAGTGACCCCACCAGCAGAATAGTGAGTGCAGCTCTGGAGTATAATACAGGATGTAACTCAGGATCAGTACAAGATAAGTCATGTAATGTATGTACACAGTGACCCCACCAGCAGAATAGTGAGTGCAGCTCTGGAGAATAATACAGGATTAAACTCAGGATCAGTACAGGATCAGTAATGTAATGTATGTACACAGTGACCCCACCAGCAGAATAGTGAGTGCAGCTTTGGAGTATAATACAGGATGTAACTAGGGATCAGTACAGGATCATAATGTATGTATACAGTGAACTCACCAGCAGAATAGTGAGTGCAGCTCTGGAGTATAATATAGGATGTAACTCAGGATCAGTACAGGATCTGTAATTTTAATGTATGTACACAGTGACCCTACCAGCAGAATAGTGATTGCAGCTCTGGGGTATAATGCAGGATGTAACTCAGGATAAGTAATGTAATGTATGTACACAGTGACCCCACCGGCAGAATAGTGAGTGCAGCTCTGGAGTATAATAAAGGATGTATTGGCCTCTCATGGTTCATTTCACAACTGTTGAAAGTCTTGATGCATGATGGTCTCCTTTCATATGCAGCAGCTATGGGACCCATCTCTACACCCAGTTGGGGACCCCTGCTTGGCTTATCATTGTCTTTATCACATGGGGCAATATCTGTCCCATTCCCTCCATGTATTAGGGCCTTTACATGACATCACAGCCGGAAGTGAAGAAGCCAATTGGTTGATACAATCTTATCATGTAATGGCTAATATTTTCTAGCCTTATTTTAAGTAGAGTATCCCTTTAACACTGCTCGGCTGATGTATCCAGCCCGGTAGAGATGGTTGAGCTTCTGCATATGTCACTGAGCGGTGATCCCCGGCCTTCCAGCCATGACTGACTTGTCATCCAGCCTGTAATCCCAGGTAGGGTTACAACCTGCGCCCTCCTACAACCAGGCATCTCTACAGAAATATTAATCTTCCAAACAGACCACATTGTGATTATTGATCTGTCCTATTGCAGTCGGCAGCAGAGAGCGGAGCGCTCGACATTATTGTCAAGAAAAGATTCTGAATCTTCCCGTTATTATCTGGTTATAAAAGCGCAATGAATACAAATTTTCCAAGCAGATGTCATTCCCTCACAACAGAATAACATTTTACCATTATAATTTGGATAAATAGGTCTGTAAAATTGATCTGCGGCGTAAAAACTTTCTTCCGAAAAGTGCAAAGTAACATAATGAAATGAAACATTAAAAAATGGATTAACATAAAATGCTTTATGGCCTCAAAGTAGCTATCGTAATCTCTCGCTCTCTTTCTTTTCTTTTTTTTTTTTTTTTTCTATCAACAAATTGTTTAAATCTGAGATGAAGCCACATTTTATAGAAGATCATAGACGGAACGGGAAGGTTGTATCTTAGAAGTCTTTACAATTATTATCCCCGGAAAGCTGAACGACAAGGAGATGTGATGGTTTAATGTGGAAGTGAGATAAAGGGAAGAGGCGGAAAATGAGAGGAGCCAATAAGTAACTCAATTGTGGAAACAACAAAGGTGACAACCCCATTAATACTATATAATAATGTCATTGTCTGCAAACTCATTCTAAGAAGAAAGTTACCTTGTAAACCACAACCAATCAGTTCTCCAGCAAATACCAGATGTTCTATCCTTCTATCTATCTATCTATCTATCTATCTATCTATCTATCTATCTATCTATCTCCTATCTATCTATCTATCTATCTATCTATCTATCTATCTATCTCCTATCTATCTATCTCCTATCTATCTATCTATCTATCTATCTATCCTTCTATCTATCTATCTATCTATCTTCTATCTATCTATCTATCTATCTATCTATCTCTCTATCTATCTATCTATCTATCTATCTATCTATCTATCTCTCTATCTATCTATCTCCTATCTATCTATCTCCTATCTATCTATCTCCTATCTATCTATCTCCTATCTATCTATCTCCTATCTATCTATCTATCTATCTATCTATCTATCTATCTATCTATCTATCTATCTCCTATCTATCTATCTATCTATCTATCTCCTATCTATCTATCTATCTATCTATCTATCTCCTATCTATCTATCTATCTATCTATCTATCTATCTATCTATCTCCTATCTATCTATCTATCTATCTATCTATCTATCTATCTATCTCCTATCTATCTATCTATCTATCTATCTATCTATCTATCTATCTATCTATCTAGGAAAAAGAATATAAAAGCAGCACTACCTTGTAAAACGTAGTTTGGTGCCAGCAGATTCCCCAACCAGGGGTATGAATGTCCATATACAACGAATAGTCCGCAGCACTCCAAGTTGTGAAACAAAAAGTGGTATTTATTCCAAATATATCATAATATCAAAAATAGTGACATGCAGCAAATAGACGCGACGTTTCGGCAGCCTCTACGCTTGAGAATGGCAGCGTAGAGGCTGCCGAAACGTCGCGTCTATTTGCTGCATGTCACTATTTTTGATATTATGATATATTTGGAATAAATACCACTTTTTGTTTCACAACTTGGAGTGCTGCGGACTATTCGTTGTATATCTATCTATCTATCTATCTCCTATCTATCTATCTATCTATCTATCTATCTCCTATCTATCTATTTATCTATCTATCTATCTCCTATCTATATATCTATCTATCTCCTATCTATCTATCTCCTATCTATCTCCTATCTATTTATCTATCTATCTATCTCCTATCTATCTATCTATCTATGTAAAGATGTTCCGCAGCACACCAGCATACGTGTAAAAGGTGATTTATTCCAAAAAATACAGAGAAGTACAAAAGATGCGACGTTTCGACCTCCTCACGAGATCATTATCAAGCATCTATCTATCTATCTACAGAAGGTGCAACAGCAACCGACAGGTGCAAGGGCTTACCGTATATACTCCTCCCAGCGTACACACGGTAAACACCCACTCTGTAAATATTAAAATTTAATTATTATTTTTTTTAAAGTGAGGATCTTAGCAAACTATTTGATCAAACAGAGTGTACCATGTCGCCAACGTAAAGGCGTCCTCAGAGACACGGTCCCTACTCTAGCATATTCACACTAGCAATGGCCTCTCCTGGGCTGAATAAGCCTACAACTGGGCAGATAGGAGCCAAATGATCTCTTTTTATAGCAGCCTTGGGACATGGGCGGAGTGCAAGCCAACGGGAGGTAGCCACCCCCCCCCCCCCCACATTTAACAGAAAAAAAAAAAAAGGGAAATTTGGCAGCATATCTATGACTCTGTTCATACTGCAGGTTGCACGCTGCTTGTGGCTTAAGTATAGACAAAAAACAGAAGGTGCAACAGCAACCGATAGGTGAAAGGGCTTACCGTATATACTCCTACTGTGTGTACGCTGGGAGGAGTATATACGGTAAGCCCTTGCACCTGTCGATGCTGTTGCACCTTCTGTTTTTTGTCTGTACTATCTACTTTTCTATCTAACTATCTATCTATCTATCTCCTATCTATCTATCTATTGTCTATCTATCTATCTATCTATCTATCTATCTATCTATCTATCTATCTGTCTATCTATCATCTATAATCTATCTCCTATCTATCTATCTATCTATCTATCTATCTATCTATTATCTATCTATTATCTATCTATCTATCTATCTCTAACAAAACACAACAATCACTAAACTCGGAGAGCTCATTTAAGAGTCTCCACTGATTGCCCCCTATAAAATTTCAATATGCAAAGAAGGGGTCCGTGGAGCCTCAGTTGCGAGCCTCAAAACATGGGAAGGGGTGCCAAGAACACCAAACCACCCTGATACGTAGTCCCTCAGGTACTCGCTCTGTTGCGAGCATTGGGACCTAAATAGGAAAACACCAGGTTGGCCCCTATAAGTCAAAGTCTAACTCTGTTGCGAGTATAACGACATACGATAAGGGTTACCAAAGCTAGGCATCCATCCACAGACAGCTGTTTTGAGGTATTTGTCCCTCGTCAGTGTGGAGCAGGATTCTGGCTATCAGGGGCAATGAAAAATAGACCAACAAAACACAACGATCACTGAAGAGATCAGTAAAAAAAATCCAATGGGGTCCTCATTTAACAGGCTTCCTTCTCTGGAGAGAGGGATATCTGGCTATTCCCGTGTTTTGAGGCTTGCAACTGAGGCTCCACGGACCCCTTCTTTGCATATCTATCTATAAGCCGACTGCCGAGCTAAGAAAGTGCTTCGTTTATGCTGTAAATTTCCTCATTTCTAGTCCACACCCGTTGCAAAATTGAAATAGTTTTGGTAGGTTGTTTCTCCGGTAGAAATACAGAAAAAAAAATTCAGATTGATAGATTATATTAATTTATAACCTACAAGGTCCTAGATGACTGCATCATTTAGGGGTATAGTTTTAACCGGGGGAGGGGTAACAGTCACACTTGTCATTATTTATAAAGCCAAAATCGGCACACTTAAGCCCCGCCTATTAAAACACCCAAGATGGAACCTATTGGGTGGGGTTTGCATACACCCCACCCCTTCTTTGCCTCAGTTTTCCCCCTTGAAAATTGTGACAGTTGGCAAATATGTACCAGGACCCATGTACCCGAGGGGTTCAAAAGCCCTTGTGTCAGATGAAAATATTCAAAAAGTCACTAATAGAGTCTTCACGTATAGATCATAGTCCCTGTAAACCCAGTGTGGACAGGTTCTCAGTGTTCCTGTACTTTTATACTTCTAGAACTCCTAAATCCTGGACCGTTTCCTGCTCTTCTGGCTTTGGGATGATTTTTATTAGACGGCAGCAGGAATCCAGCAAGAACAGCAGGTTCCAAATGGAAAAAAAGTTTTGCTTTACGAAGCTAATCCAACTTTTTTACATTCTGTTAAGTTTTTGGAAAGAAATCTTTGTATATATTTTCCTCCTCCAGTTTATATAGTGGACGCAGAGAACCGCACGTCATTGGAAGAGCTCCTGATACTCTACAGGTGTCCTAAGTGTAAGTGGACGGCTCAGACGCTGCGGTAGATAAGATCAGACAGTCTGGAGAAGTCTTAGTAACCGCAGGAACAGTCACTGAAATCCAATGTGCGTCTCACAATTATCACATAACTTGGCTGGACATGGAAGAGGAGATAAGAGGGAAGAGGGAACTAATAATAGTCCTGAGGCCACCCAAGTGATCGGCTGGACTAGCAGGTTCTGGTCACTTATAAGGGACTAATAAAGATGGTGGAATGTAAAACCTCAATGTAATGTGTTCTGTAACATTACATATGAATGGCGGGAGATGTGTCATTCAATCTTATATGAGATAGATAGATAGATAGATAGATAGATAGATAGATAGATAGATAGATAGATAGATAAGAGATAGATAGATAATAGATAGATAGATAGATAGATAGATAGATAGATAGATAGATAAGAGATAGATAGATAATAGATAGATAGATAGATAGATAGATAGATAGATAGATAGGAGATAGGTAGATAGATAGATAGGAGATAGATAGATAGATTAATAGATAGATAGATAGATAGATAGATAGATAGATAGATAGATAAAAGATAGATAGATAGATAGATAGATAGATAGGAGATAGATAGATAGATAGATAGATAGATAGATAGATAGATAATAGATAGATAGATAGATAGATAGATAGATAGATAGATAGATACATGACTTTTCTGAACAATGACTGAACTCCTGCAGACATGAACACTGGAGCTGCAGGAAGATGCCAATATAAGAATACATGGGTATGTAAATGCATGTAGCTGTACAGCACCTCCATTCTGTGCACTCACCTGTATAACCACATACTAAGCCCTCATATACTGTATATATCCATCTACTTCAGCCGCTCTCCACACCAGCCATATATTTGTACAATAAACCGCGAGGGAACAATCAGGACAAAAAAAAAACCTGACAAAGAAATGTGTGTGATGTTCATTAGAGATGTAGAGGAACATTTTAATCATTGTACATCAGAGAATAACCTTTTGTACATCAATTTGAAACCAGTAATCTTTCTATGAAAATACAGACGGTAATTAGAAGCCTGAATATTAATTGCTCAGAAACACATTGATTCTTCCGAAAGGTTATCATCCAGATTATTAAGACTTTTAAGATATAGTAGCAATAGAAAACTACCCTTGTTCTACCATCCCACACAGAACGCGGCTTAACCTGTTCACTATAGGCATAGTGCAGCCTGGCATAGGAGACTGTTCCATCCGCCTTTCATGCCGCTCTTGTCATTAATTGTCTGTAGCTAAGCAACCTTATGGAATAAATATTCGGAGCGATAATACCCACAGTCGGCTTAGCTGAATTTTTTTTGTTAATTTTTTTCTAAGGGTAAAAACCCATGCAAACACCAATATAGCAGCTTTATATAACTTCCAGACTGTATGGAGCCTTAAAGGGGAACTATCAGACAAATCAAAACTGCCGATACCACCCTATTGCACCCGCCGAGGAGGATGGTATGTCTCTAGCCTTCCTCCTCGGCATCATTCCCGTGCTGTTATCAGTTTAATCCTTGGTCTGGAGTAGGGATGGTCTGAACCCTCCGAGGTTCGGGTTCGTATGAACCTGAGCGCTCGGCATCAGATTCCCGCTGTCTGCCCGCTCCATGCAGCCGGTGGATACAGTGGGAGGACTGCCTGGAAAACTGGGATACAGCCTATTGCTATGGCTGTATCCCAGTTTTCCTGGTGGCCCTCCTGCTGGATCCGCCCGCTGCACGGAGCGGGCAGACAGCGGGAATCATTACCGAGAGTTCGGGTTCGTACGAACCCGAACCAAACTCGGTTCGGACCATCCCTAGTCTGGAGCACCTTTAGGAACACTGCCCCACTCCCAGAGCGCCAAGCTGTCCTGCTCCTTCTAATGATATTCAATGGAGTAGGTGGGCTGGTTCAGTGCTCTGGGGGCAGGGCAGTGCTCCTAATGGTGCTCCAGGCTGAGAATTACTGTACTTACAGCACAGGAGGAAGGTAAGAGACATACTGCCCCCCTCAACGTCCTGTGCACAATAGGGGGCTATCAGCAGGTTAAATCCGTCTAACCATTTAAAGGGATATTCCCCTAATGTTATGCCCTATCTACCGGATATGGAATAACAAGCTCATGGGTCTGACCACCATGACCTCCATTAATATCAAGAAGGAGGATGAAATTTTCCCTGGAATTCATGGAGCTTACTAAACGTCTGGCTGGAAGTCTTGAGCAAGCACTAAAATGCTCGAGTGCTCAACTTGAATAATGAATCCCATTGAAATCAAAGCATTTAATCAGGTGTCCTCCAGCTCAGCCAAGCTGAGGGTGCCTGCACCTTCAAGGGATGTGCAAAGAAAATATACAAAAATTAGAATGAAAAAATGCAATATGTTACTGCAAGACACATTAGAACTCTGGCGGTATGCCGTCAATATAATAAAAGTAAGTTCATCTGCCACCTCTTCGTGTTAGTTAGTGTGTGTAAATAGGGGCCTGCCACCCCAGCATATACGTCCAATGTAAACACACACACAAAAGATTCCAATGCGATGTCTTTATATGAAAATTTCAAATCTTACATGCAGTAGACATTTCACCATTTGTGCAAATGACGCTGTAAACGAGGAAGAAATAAAGTCCCCCGCTCACACAGAGATCTTTTGGTCCATTCAGAACAGGGTCTTGACTGAACGTCCGCGTTCACATGCTGTGCAACGACTTTTCGAGAGTAATCTCTCTTTCTCAATGCTTGTAGGCGTTGTATTGAACTTTTTTTTTTTTTTTATCAATGGGATGTCAATACCTGATACCCTTGGCAGAGAAGCTGCTGTGCCTGAATGTATACAGTGAACAGAGTCGATATCCTAGAGGCCGCGCTGGGTTACTGCACCTGAGCTCCCTTTCAGTTCAGTTTCTGGCTCCATTCACAGTGCACGTCGGGACACAGCAGCTCTACCGAACGTCTCATTGGTGGAAGTACAGGGTGAGAGATGCCACCAGTTCCAAGCTCCTGGATAATCCTCGTATGGCAGGTGGTGCATAGCAGAGACACTTTTTTTTTTACAGAAAATTTTTAAAAATTATGGGCAACCAAAGGAACCAATGACCTCCCTGAGGAAGTGTGACCTGGCCCCATTACCTTGTAGCTGCCAGGACCAGCTCTCCAACGCTGTGCCCGGCAGTCTCTGGCGGGACCGAATTTCAAAAAGTCTTTGCCTAATACTCGCTCTCGGCTTCCAATAGGTATGAGGACGGAGCAGCAGTGGCATGTAGTCGCACTACCTCTGCCACTTACACTTTATTGGCAGCCTGAATGCTTGGAACTCAGGGGCCTATTCCATGGAGCTCCAAGGAATAGAGACAACGATCGTGTCATCGGCTGATCGTTTATTTAGGTTCAAACCTAAAATCGTTGGGCACCAACCGCACATCGCTGGGTGGAATAGCGATGCACGGCGGGCGACCAACGATTTCACAAGCACCATGCTTACCTAAACATGTTGCAGGTCTTCTCCTGCGCTCAGCAACCGCTCAGCGGTCCCGCGTGCAGCAACAGCTTTAGTGCGCCCTGTCTGAGCTGACAGATCGCTCAGCCAATCACTGGCCAGGACCGCCACGAAGCTGCTGCCACCGAAGCTGCTGCAGCGCGCAGGACCAGGAGGAAGAAGGAGCGCAGGAGAAGACCTGCAATGTGTTTAGGTAATGTATGGTGTTTAAACAAGGGCTGCAAGGACATCGGTAACGATGTCCCTGCAGCCCTCACTAAACGATTATCGGACCGTGTAACAGGCCCAGTAAACGAGCGCCGATCTAGCAGATCGGCGCTCATTTACATTATTATTATTGTCCATGTCTAGTTACCGCGAGCCAAGATCTATCATTGAACGTGGACTTTTTGAAATTGCTGTCCAGTCAGAGACCAGCAGACACAGTGTTGCCCGACATCTATAGTAAACTGGGGCCAGGTCACACTCCCTCAAGAAGGTTTGGTTCCCTTCAATTCCACAATTTATTATCCTATTTTCCATATTCCACAGCCTTGTACGGAGGTTGCGATCATTCGAGTCAATGGAACGTCTCGTTTTTCTATCTACAACGTCCATTATTCGATATTATGTATCACTCCTCGGCAATGACATCACTTCTTCACCTGACTTTTTAATTTTAAGGTCATCTCTATTTTTCTTTTTTTTTTTTTTACGAGAGAGAGAGACTCTTCAGAACTCTTTCCTCCCGGCCGATGTAGGACGTCTTTGTGTTCCATTAACAATTACAGGGTATAGATATAATAACGGATATCTCTTTCCTTTTAAATGCCGTCATTGTTGCAGATGACAGGGCTTTTTCATCCCGGAGATCAGGAGCTGAAAACTGAGAGTGAAAAAAACCTGCCGGGATCTGCCTACATGTTAAGCCTGGCCTTTATCTGGGCTTAGGGAATAGCAACACACAAACACATTATACCTGGAATGAATTGTCTGCTTTGTTGATGTTGTGCTCGGCAAAAACAAACAATTCCTTCATTTGCCGATAAGTCTGACTGCTTGGATTACAATTAGCGGGTAGAGACAAACACGGGAGGTCTCGCCGGGCCGATCGGCCCGTACCTGCTTTAAGCACTTGAACCTAGAAAATAATACTTAAAAAGACCTTTTCATTCCCCCGTAAGCTTGAAACACTCGACAATTCGTTTTTATTCATTCCCTCTGAGTGATGGGTCGCAGGAAAGCTCAGAGGTCCGCTGACCACAAAGGGCCCCCAGGATGTCTGAGGATTTAGCCAATTCAAGGGATTTTAAGTAACAAAGAAATTGTACAGTCGGAGAACGTAGAATTAACTCCTGTACGAAGCCGAATGGCGATAGCTGGATTTTCCATACAATCTAATGTGTCGCTGCTTAAGAATATTTCACGTTTAAACTCTTAATTTGGGACTCATTTTTTTTTCCATCAATTTTTTTTTTACAGGCAAATTACAATTTTAGTGAGAAAGTTATATAGATTTGTAAATTAATTCTATTTAAAAATCTCAAGTTCTCCAGTACTTACAAGCTGCTGTATGTCCTGCAGGATGTGGTGTATTCTTTCCAGTCTGACACAGTGCTCTCTGCTGCCACCTCTGTCCATGTCAGGAACTGTCCAGAGCAGCAGCAAATCCCCATAGAAAACCTCTCCTGCTCTGGACAGTTCCTGACATGGACAGAGGTGGCAGCAGAGAGCACTGTGTCAGACTGGAAAGAATACACCACCTCCTGCAGGGCATACAGCAGCTTGTAAGTACTGGAAAACTTGAGATTTTTAAATAGAATTAATTTAAAAATCTATATAACTTTCTGACACCGGTTGGTTTTAAAGAAAAATATTTTTAGCTGAAGTATCCCTTTAAGTGCTTGTGTTCCTTCATTTTAGAGATTCGTGGAGATCTTAGCAGCTGATCAGAACTACAGAAAAGTTGCTATGACATGTCAGAAGTTGAGTAAAAGTAAAAAAATGGCAACGTGTTCCTAGTATAGTTGTGTTCCAAACAGCACCTTGTATGTCATGTTGAATATAGCCTAATTTGCCCTTTTTGCCATGTTGGGCAAAGCCATACCATACTGTGTAATCCCATCAGTGACGATATTTATGGATCTTTACTGTGTGGTCTCCACAAACAAGATTCCTGCTACATTTATTTACAACTGTTATAGGAATAGCAGGCCTACTGACCTATTGGAGCCATGTTTCATACTCCAGAGCTGCACTCACTATTCTGCTGGTGAGATCACTGTGTACATACATTACATTACTTATCCTGTACTGATCCTGAGTTACATCCTGTATTATACTCCAGAGCTGCACTTACTATTCTGCTGGTGGGGTCACCGTATACGTACATTACTGATCCTGAGTTACATCCTGTATTATACTCCAGAGCTGCACTCACTATTCTGCTGGTGAGGTCACTGTGTATATACATTACATTACTGATCCTGAGTTACATCCTGTATTATACTCCAGAGCTGCACTCACTATTCTGCTGGTGAGATCACTGTGTACATACATTACATTACTGATCCTGTACTGATCCTGAGTTACATCATGTATTATACTCCAGAGCTGCACTCACTATTCTGCTGGTGAGATCACTGTGTACATACATTACATTACTGATCCTGTACTGATCCTGAGTTACATCCTGTATTATACTCCAGAGCTGCACTCACTATTCTGCTGGTGAGATCACTGTGTACATACTGTACATTACATTACTTATCCTGTACTGATCCTTAGTTACATCTTGTATTATACTCCAGAGCTGCACTCACTATTCTGCTAGTGGAATCGTTGTAACATTACATTCTGTGTTATACTTCAGAGCTGCATTTGTAGTGCTGATAGTTGTTACAGAAATTTATTTTCTTTTTAACAGCTACCGAGCCAGTAAATCACCAGAAACTGAACAAGATTCCTGCTACATTTATTTACAACTGTAATAGGAGTAGCAGGCCTACTGACCTATTGGAGCCATTTTTCATACTCCAGAGCTGCACTCACTATTCTGCTGGTGGGGTCACTGCGTACATACATTACATTACTGATCCTGTACTGATCCTGAGTTACTTCCTCTGTTATACTCCAGAGCTGCAATCTCTATTCTGCTGGTGGGGTCACTGCGTACATACATTACATTACTGATCCTGTACTGATGCTGAGTTCCATGTATTATACTCCAGAGCTGCACTCACTATTCTGCTGGTAGGGTCACTGCGTACATACATTACATTACTGATCCTGTACTGATGCTGAGTTCCATGTATTATACTCCAGAGCTGCACTCACTATTCTGCTGGTGGTATCACTGTGTACATACATTACATTACAGATCCTGTACTGATCCTGAGTTAAATCCTGTATTATACTCCAGAGCTGCACTCACTATTCTGCTGGTGGTATCACTATGTACATACATTACATTACAGATCCTGTACTGATCCTGAGTTAAATCCTGTATTATACTCCAGAGCTGCACTCACTATTCTGCTGGTGGGGTCACTGTGTACGTGCATTACTTATACTGTACTAATCCTTAGTTACAACTTGTATTATACTCCAGAGCTGCACTCACTATTCTGCTAGTGGAATCGTTGTAACATTACATCACTTATCCTGAGTTGTATTCTGTGTTATACTTCAGAGCTGCATTTGTAATGCTGATGGTTGTTACAAAAATGTATTTTCTTTTTAACAGCTACCGAGCCAGTAAATCACCAGACACTGAACAAGCAGGGTAGACTAGCAGCCCTATGCTTAGCAATCTTTAGTGCACATGATGAATTATAAGTAGAACATGTACAATTTTAGCTAACTTTTTTAAATAGCTTCTATTTGTAAGGTGTAAATGGTATTCAGAGCTAATTCTTGGCTGTTACCTGTTCTGTATTTGTACTGTAACATGCATGCTGTTTAACCGAGTCCTTAATAGGTTGGATAATGGATGACAATGATGCACCTGCTGCTCCATACATTCAGCACAAACATCTCCTGGAAGCCGTACAGAACAGGGAGCTGAGGAGGGATGGGCTGGGGAAAAAAGTCTCTTATCACAGGTGCATTACCGAGGCCATGGTGACAGCTAAGGCCCTATTATCGGCCGATTATCGTTCCATGTAATGAATACAATGATCAGCCGGTGACAACGATCATCGGCTGATCGTCGATATAGGTTTGGACCTATAATTGTTGGGCACCAACTGCGCACCGCTACGTGTAATAGCAGAGCGCGGCCCGCAGCTGACGATTTGCAAAGTGCATACATTATTGCGTATTATAATATTATTATTATTATAATTATTATTATTATTGTTTTGCTTTTATGGTGCAGCATAGGCTATTATTAGAGAATATTTGTCCTGTTCAGTTTCAGCAATGTTCTTCAAACCTAAACTCTCACAATTTGACTCCCCCCCCCCGCCAGCTGCAGAGATTGGGTGCAGTCCTAGGAAGTCCTAGAAAACATGGATACATCCTATTCCCTACTATTCCCTACTAGTGATGAGCGAACATGTTCATAAATGTTCGTATATTCGTACAAACATAGCGCTAATTGTTCATGTTCGCCAATCACAAGCACCGATCATTTAAGATCATATTAGAACATGTGAACGTTTATCTCATGATGCACGCAACTGCGCAATATACACTTTGCATCTGATAATCTGTACGCAGGGGCGTAGACCGAACCGGCCGAAACATAGTTCGTTATTTGCTTGTGAATGTTCGGCCAACATGAACACGAACCGATCACGATTATTTTTCTTAATGTTTGTGTTCGGGATCTGAACCAAACATCGGGATGTTCGCTCATCACTATTCCCTACATTTCCTCTGAATCACTGGCTTTGCAGGGAGAGGGGGTTTTAGTGATCACATGACCCAGTTACCGTAATAGGCTATGATCAAACAACGTATATTTTCGTAAAATTGCGACCGTTGTACATTACGATTGATTATTACGAAAATATACGTTACCTCTTCGTCTATGGGATCCCGGCCGGAGTGTATACACATAGTATATGCTCCAGCCGGGATTCCTAGTGGCGCCGCAAACAACTGACATGTCAGTTTTCTGTGGCTGCTGTTCATTGAATAGCGGCCGCAGAAAACCCTGACAGTGCACACTGTGGAGCGAGCGTCTCTGGCCGCTCGCTCCATACTGTGCTGTGGGGAGTTCTGATGCGGCATTAGAACTCTGCGGCCCTAAAGATCAAGGAACTGCCGGTCTAATACATAGTCTGCACATAGCCATACAATGCATAGATGCAGCTGAGCTGGGATGAAACAGATGGCACTGTAGATGGTGAGTGTTAAAGATATAGGCAAATAAGAAAAAAATCCTGGACTGCTTCTTTAATAAACTTGTTTAGTTGCTAAAAAAAAAAAAAAGAGAAATTTATGAAGTTAAAATTTCCTAACGTTTTCTGTACAGAAAGATGAGGGTAGCGGGTGGCTTTTAAATCTGACAAGTGATTATGCTGACATTTCAGATATTCCATCCCACTAATGCATTACTGTGTGAATCACAGGGAAAATAAGGTTAAATACATAGAAGAAGAAAGGGAATAAAAAGACTTTCCTGGTAATGGACCAAATAATACTTCCCAAAATTAAATCTACCTGGAGAAATGGCTGTGAGGTCTTTTGTTCGTTGATAGGCAGAGACGCAGCCACCGAGACACGAGAAGCGTTTTGCATCCATATTTCATGATTGTATCGAGCGGCTTCTTCAGTTCTCTCCTTCAGTAGCTCGTTGTGCCCCCGCTTTATAAAAAAGCATTTCATATAGAATTCACAGATATGAAGGAACCGCAGAACAATTCTGATGAAACATGTATTTCGTGGTATCAGCGTTTAGAATTTAGCCAGCCAAGGAATTTAAGGTTTTTTTGTAGGCGAACAAATAAAAAGCTCAATTAAGGGTGCGTTCACACCTACAGGATCCGCAGCGGATTTTCATGCTGCGAGTTTGCAGCGAAATCAGGCCGCTGCCTGCATGGGACCAGGCCCCTTTAACCTCTGCGCCGCCGCTGGCCACCCGCAGCTTACAGCCCCAGCCCTCTTAAACCCCCGCACTGCCCGCATGCCTGATCGCTGCCCCGCCCCCCCGCACTCCTGATCGCTGCCCCCATCAGCATCAGTGCTGCCGTGCAGGGGAGCCGGGAGCATCACACAGCCACGGCCCAAGCAGGTAATGTATGCTCGGGGCCGGGGCTGCAATCGGGCGTGCGGGGGGGCCAGGGCGGCGATTGGGAGTGCGGGGGCGTGCGGGCGGTGTGGAGGTTTAAGGGGGCCGGGGCTGTAAGCTGCGGGCGGCCAGCGGCGGCGCAGGGGTAAAGGGGCCGGGTCCCATGCAGGCAGCGGATCCACTGTATGTATGGGACCCATTGAGCTTCACAGTACAGGATCCGCAGCTGATTTAGCTGGAAACTTGCAGCATAAAAATCCGCTACGGATCCGGAAGGTGTGAAGGCACCCTTAAGGAATTTTCAGGAGACTTATGGAGGCCCAATTTTATTTTTTTTTTTAATTTGTTCTTCGTTGTATAAACAAATATCAGTCATAGGGTGGAAACATCCCACCACCAAACTGTCAAAGTAAAGTGGAAACAACACATCCCAACATGGGATCATGAGCTAGTATATAATCGGGGGGGGAGGGTCCAAATTTTAGTACCCGTACCAATGAAGTGAGCAGCGCATCCCTCTTTTTTCGTGTACTCAGGCCCCAAGGAGTGTGTATTTGCATAAGTTGCATAATGTGGGTGTGGCGTCACTAGTGGGCTTGGCCTGAGTTATATAGCCTCTTGAGATGTAAAGTGGTAGAAGTAAAGAAGTTTTGAGAACGTTTTACAAGACACGCTAATATTTTTTTTAAAAAATTGTAATTTGGTAAACGAGCAAGATTTGGTAATTGGAGCCCATGTTCCCCCATCCTGACACTTTGCTGGGTAGAAAAGCCTCTCATTATAACCCAATGATAACTGATCAACTCTGCCAGTGATTGGGTGTTCAGGCAGCCTACATCTTGCATGCACAGACATAAACCAATCGGTGAGTGCTTCAACACCCCAGGGCCTCATCCAGACATCGCCCACCACTGCTGCACATGTGTCACCACCATCCTTTTTTCTATGTCTCAGAGATTATGCATGTCCTGCAACAAAAAAAGAGCTGCATTCAACTACTTAAGCCACTGGTAATTAAATGCCATTGAGCGTGCTCGAGTTGCCCTAATCTCTAGTTATTGTTGTTTCTGTATTCTGATTGGCCTGTAGTAGTCAATGATCACCTACTACATAACATTTCCCTTCTGACATGTAACAGGAAAGTATAGGTCACTGTCACCATCAAGATCCACTTATTCCTCTCCTGTTCTCAAAGGGGTATTCTGCCCAAAGTAAACTTTTCCTATGTTGCAGTCCTTGGAGAGAACATAACAAACAGACTATTCTTACCTTTATGTGATCCTGCCACCACTTCCGAGATGGACTCACCTGGCAGTGACAGCCCGCTCAGCCAATCACTGACCAAAACGGAACAGCACCGCAGCCAGTGATTGGCTACCATGTATCATTTTCCTCCTCACGCGATGCATTAGCGTACAGGTCATTGCCTCCCTCAAGATCAATAAGAGAAACTGATCGCTGATCTCAAGGAGACCAGCCAGATGATAATACTGTGAAAGCACTCAATGCAGTGAAGTCCTAGGTGCATTGCCCCCTGGGAAACACCTGGGAATTATGCAAAAGAAGAGCCCATGGAGCCTCACTGAAGAGTCTCAAAACACAGGACTAGCCAGATATCCCTCCGGGAAGGACCCAGCCAAGGGGTGGATCCTGTAAGGAAACCACCAAAATCACCATATTAAGTGGCCCTATAAGTAAATGTAATGACAAGGGAAAAACCAAGGTCAGGTATCCATCCACAGACAGCTGTTTCGAGGTGTTGCCCCTCATCAGTGTGGAACAGGATTCTGGCTAAATGGGAGCAATGCCTAGTAGAGCCATAAGAGAAACAGATCGCTGATCTCAGGGAGACCAGCCAAACGACAACACTGCCGGCTGCTAATGAAAGCGCTCAATGCAGTTAAATCCTAGGTGCATTGCCCCCTGGGAAACAAGATCAACACACTCCTCCTCTGCTGTTCTCCTCGTTTCCATAAATTGATCAGTGTTCGACTGATCTGGCCCCTCCCACTTCACGACACGCATCGCTGAACTATGGGAATCGTATTGTACTCCTCATGCTATGTGCCTTCTTTTATCGTACTTTCTCTCCCCCTCCAACTCCGCCAAGGTCCATCCTAATTTGTAAAGCCGTAGAAATCAAACCGCTCAGCTTTTCTAAATGCGCAGCAATGGGTATCCGAATGTTCAACTAATTAACTAACACATGCTTCTTCGGAGTGGATTGTGTGGAGCTTGTAACTGCATTAGCTTAAGGCAAACAACACACAGAATATCTGGCACAGGGCCTGGGGCACTGCGTAACGACACAGAAATACAGTTCTGCTCTGCAGTACCTCATGTTACGTCAGATTTATGCACATCATTAAGGCCATATGTGACTGATTATTTTCTCCATATTGCTCTTTCTATATTTGTCAAATTTAAACATTTTACAACAGCGTTAGCACTAAGATAAATAAACGGGAACGGCCCGGATGGAAGAACTCAATTTCGATTCCCGGAGATCTCCAACATTTCTTCCTCTCGGATTTTTAAAGCATTAGGTACTAAAACCCCCAGATTAAAATGTGAAAAATGCAGGTGTGAGCTCAAGATTGTAATCCTCCCGCTGTTTGTTTAAGGCAAAGGAAAAAGAGGCAACTCGGGGTCAAGAGGGAGACAGGGAGAGGGCCGTCTTGCCGAGCTCTATTTACTAGAGAGACTAACAGTTCATCAAATGGCGTGGTGGGTTCAAGCCTACAACACCTTGTGACTTATGGCCGTCTTCTATTTGCCTCGGTTTGCCAGTTAACGATAGTAGCGTTTAAGTACGCTAGTTATATTATTAACTTCTAGAAAACAGAAACAGATGTGTTTGGTTACTACGCCATTAAATCGATGATTTACATAGTACCCAGGATTCGACTCGAGCTGAGCCCGAGCCAAACCTTCTAATTTGCTGTAGGTTTACAAAAACCTGATCTGGTTTTTGTAAGGGCTGAAACACTTTAAACAAAATCAGAAAAGCAGTTAGAGGCCGTGATTAAAGATGGAATTCCCATTTGGGTCATGTAAAGAAAAAAAAAAAAAAAAAAAAATTGGACAAAGTTCCTCCTTCCAAGCAGAAGTAAAATAGATCATAATATTCTGGATTTCGACCCATTTACCTACGTTTAAAAAAAAAAATTTGAAGATAAGTTCTTTTCTCAGGAATTTTGGACGGAGACAATGCCAGCACATTAGCGGGGAATGTAACGTGAAACAAATGGGAGACCTGAAAAGCCTTTGGGAAGAGTTTTTGAAAATATTCACTATTTTTGTGGAAATTCGAAGCGATAAACAGTGATCAATGGCTTCATTACTTTGTATTAAGGACTCGGTCTTCTGTTTTTTATTTTCGTGAGAAAATCAGCCTCGTAACGAGCGACGCGGAGGCTCCCCCCACCGGGTGGCGGCTCGGCTCCAATGCAGATTTGGCAGTTCGGGCCGACGCAGTTATTATAGAGAAGTTAAAATCTGTCGTTACGCTGATTTATGCCATTTTTTTTATTTAACCGACTATATTTTTTACTTAATAAGTCACTGAGGCACAAAGAGGGGGGAAAGTCAGGCTGCGGAATATAAAAGTATTTATGGAAGAACTAAATCTATTTTTTATTTTTCCCAATCTAAGCCCGGAACCCTGTTATGGAGACTGCATTGCAGTGTTAAAAAAAAACCAAGGTCTGAACTTACAAACCTCCACGGGTTTCGAACCTTCCTTTCTACGGGAAGCTTGCTATCTCCAACAAAAAGACAAACAGCTTTGTAGCTAAAGTTGAGACGAGCAATGGTAACTCTCCTGCCTGCTGAGTGACACCTATTAGCTGGAACTGTTGAAATTCGGAGGCTATTATATATATCTACGTTTAGATGGTGCATACTATAATAGAGAAATGCTTAAACTGCATTTACAAAAATTTGAAAAAATAAAAAATAAAAAATTAAATCTTTTTTAGGTCAATGAATACCTAATATAATTTCCTTTTCTTCTTCTTCCTATTCCCAGGATGTTTTGTATCCTGGCTGTGTATTTAGGACCCGAAAGGAGAAGCTTTCTATTTTGTTCCCTTAATGCTAAGTATGACTTCTCTAAAGAACAGATTCACAAAGAAACATGACACAGACGGGATTAGTTTCTAGTATCTAAAGCAAGAAACCATATGGGTTGAAAACAAACGATATAATAAAATCTCGCAGTGGGGAATATCATTCTGAGATCTGTATTCTCTTGTCTGGAGGAGAGAGAAAAAAAAAAAAACTCGTTTTTTTTTCTTTTTTCCGTTGTCTCCTTAAGTCACATAGGAACTGAAGCTGTTTAATGTTATTGTAATGACAAATATATTAGAGGTTAAAAAAAAAAAAAACTTATTAGTCAGAGCAAAATAGACGGAAGAGGTCATTCTATAGAACGTATTCCCTTATTATATGGTTGGGTTTTTGTAAAGTGAAGTGGCGTCCGCTTCATCCACTGTTGGTGACAATGACAATTGAGGAGGTTGTCACAGTCCCACCTATTTTTCTTTTCTTTTTTTAATTGAAAAGCCGAAAAAGCTTATTTAAAGTAGTACCCTTATGAAGTCTTTTCCTTTCAAAAAGTTGTACAGATTTGTAATTTACTTCTATTAAAAAATCTCCAGTCTTCCAGTACTTTTCAGCTGCTGTATGTCTTGCAGGAAGTGGTGTATTCTTTCCAGTCTGACCCAGTGCTCTCTGCTGCCACCTCTGTCCATGTCAGGAACTGTCCAGAGCAGGAGCAAATCCCCATAGAAAACCTCTGCTGCTCTGGACAGTTCCTGACATGGACAGAGGTGGCAGCAGAGAGCACTGTGTCAGACTGGAGAGAATACACCACTTCCTGTAGGACATACAGCAGCTGATAAGTATTGGAAGACTGGAGATTTTTTAAAAGAAGTAAACTCCAAATCTATATAACCTTCTAAAACCAGTTGATTGGAAAAAAAATAAAGAGCTGGAGTACCCCTTTAAGGAAACTTGACACCATGAAAATGCTGTCAAATCTACAGTATCTGTATCATGATAAAGAGTAGGAGAAGATAAACTGATTGACATATAGTTTTCTATGCAAAGATTCAGTATAACTAAAATGTCTGTTTAGGAGTCCAATGGGTGGTGTCACCCAATGATTGACAGCCTTTCCTGTATGAGGCTATGTTCACACACCGTATATTTTCGTAAAACCACGGCCTTTGTACAACGGCTGTGATTATTACAGAAATAAATGTGCCTAGGAATCTCACAGCGCCGCAAACAACTAACATGTCAGTTTTCTGCGGCCACTATTCATTGAATAGCGGCCGCAGAAAACCATGTCAGTGCACACTATGGAGCGAGCGGATCAGGCCGCTTACTCCATAGTGTGCAGTGGAGAGTTCTGATGCGGGAGTGCACGTATGCGCTCCTATCAGAACCCTGCGGCCGAAAAGATCATCTGGCCAATACTGCAGTATCGGCCAGGATGATCTTTTCAGAGATCGGCCGTTCCGTGACCCGGCCAGGTCACGGAACGGCCGGTCTCTCACGCTGTGGGAACATGGCCTGAATGTGCATCAAGAATAGCTGGTAATCCCCAATTAGGACCGCCTAGAATAAGATGAGATTTAAAGCGAATGTATTGCTTAGGTTTAACAGCATTCAGTGACATGCTTTACAGCAAGCCTCATGGGCCTAAACACAATGAACATCTCCAGACCCTATTCTTTAGGGAATTCTGTAAACATGCTTTGTGTCCTGTACCCCTGGGGAAGCTATGAGTTTGACACCCCTGGCTTAAAGGAATTTTTTACAAAAAGAAACACAGTGCCCCTCTTGTGCACAGGCTGTGTCTGTTACTGTATTCTTACCCTGTTACTTGAATGTAGTGAAGCCACGATACCAGACGGCCAATGAACAAGAGCAGCACTGTGTGTGTGGAAAGAGCCTGTTATTTTTTCCCTAATCTTAAACAACCCCTTTAAGCACCATCTCTGCAGCTCTGGTCTCTCAGGAATGATCAATTTGCACGCTTGATCAAGAGACATGAAATTCTATCCTGGGAAGATAATCGAGCACAAATTGTCCTTAGTCTTCATGCTGGACAGATGCAAAGTGGAATTATCCCTTACAGTTATAGAGATAGCCTAAAACAAGGTTTCTCTTCAATTACAGTCTATGGCTAGGTTCACAGCTTCTTACTTTGACCATCTGATGGACGTCTTTATGGACGTCCGTCTTTTTTAGGTCAAATATTTTTTTTTGCAATTAGGTCCCTGATTTCAAAATAGGAGAGCGCTGTGTCAGACTGGAAAGAATACATCACTTCCTGCGAGACTTACAGCAGATGACAAGTACTGGAAGGCTAAAGTAAATTACAAACCTATATAACTATAACTATACATATTTATATAGTTTATTTAGAAGAAAGAAAAAAAATGCCCCCCCCCCTTTAGTGGCCCTATTACATGGAGCGATAATCGCTCTATGTCATAGAGATAATGATCGGCCGATGAATCGATCATCGGCTGATCATTGGTTTAGGTTTGGACCTAAAATCGCTAGGCGTCAACCGCGCATCGCTTTGTTTAATAGCCGTTTATGGCTGACAGCTGACTAATGCCCAAACACATGATCCCTTACCTCTTACCTCTTCCCGCTCCCGATCTTCTCTTCTGTGCTCTGCATCTTCCTGGTCCTGGCGGGACCAGAAGAGGAGAGAAGATCGGGAGCAGGGAGAGGTAAGGTATTAGGTATTTTGGCAAGGGCTGCATGGACATCGCTAACAATGTCGATGCAGCCCTTACTGCCTGACTATCTGGCCGTCTATTAGGTTCAGTAAATTAGTGCCGATCTGGGAGATTGGCGCTCGTTTACTAAAGTGATGGGGCCATAGTTAGCCCGTGTGATAGTACCTTAAAGGAGAAGTCCGGCGAAATGTTTTATTAAAATATTGTATTTCCCCTCAAAAGTTATACAAATCCTCAATATACACTTATTACGGGAAATGCACATAACGTGCTTTTTTCCCTGCACTTACTACTGCATCAAGGCTTCACTTCCTGGATAATATGGTGATGTCACTTCCTGGATAACATGGTGATGTCACTTCCTGGATAACATGGTGATGTCACAACCCGACTCCCAGAGCTGTGGGGGCTGTGGCTGCTGGAGAGGATGATGGCAGAGGGACACTGAGGGACACAGGGCACTGGAGGGACACTGAGCATCCCCCTGCCATTATCCTCTCCAGCAGCCACAGCTCTGGGAGTCGATCACCATGTTAACCAGGAAGTGACATCACCATGTTATCCAGGAAGTGACATCACCATGTTATCCAGGAAGTGACATCACCATGTTATCCAGGAAGTGATATCACCATGTTATCCAGGAAGTGACATTACTATATTATCCAGGAAGTGACATCACCATGTTATCCAGGAAGTGACATCACCATGTTATCCAGGAAGTGAAGCCTTGATGCAGTAGTAAGTGCAGGGGAAATAAAAGCACTTCATAAGCATTTCCCGTAATAAGTGTATATTGGGGATTTGTATAACTTCTGGGGGGCAGTACAATACTTTAATAAACATTTTCGACGGACTTCTCCTTTAAATCTCTACACCAAGGATTTAAAAAAAAAAAAATCTGCTACATGTAGTTCAGATTTGTCGAATCCCATCAACTTGAAGCAACTTCTATCCGCAAACATGCATTGAAAATATGCGGAAAATCAGTCCTATCTGCCTATCCCCTTATAGTGGCAGCACGGTACAGTGCAGTCTATCCATATTCAACAGCAAAAGAAGGATCTCATGCAGTGTCCATTGATGTCTATGAAGATAGGGATCAATGCCCTTGAAATAGTTGCCATCCGCCATTCTGCTATTTATGTGTGAAGAGGAATGGGGCCACCAGAAATGCATCATCCAGCTCCTAACCTCTATTAAAATCTATTACAGCGTGTCGCAGAATTTCTGAAGTTTCTAGCTGGAGGGACACTTTAAATGATTTTTGACATTTATATATATATATGTGCTTGTGAGAAGCGGCGAGAGAGACTTTCATTTACAGAAACTTAGATTTTTAAGCTTTTACTGAAAAAATGATTAGGAAATGAGAATCCTCCGCTCCGGCATCGCTGCCGAGCCCGAAATTGGCACCGGCTCAGTTTCCCTGATTACTGTAACGCATATTACGCTATGTTACAAGATTCATCCCGTGTATAAACCAGAAATCTGACTCTCGTACACACAAAAGCCCCTCCACTCACTTTCTATGGAAAAATCATTTCATCCAAGTCTCCGAAAAGAGGATTTGGAGCAATTGAATGCGGCAGCTACCTGCGAGTCCCGGAGAACGGCATTTCCATAAACTGCTTTGTGTGGGATACATTTCATCCATTGGTAGTTTATGGAGTTATGTTCGGGACCCAGAATTCACCTCTCCCTTGATATTTGGATGAAGCTTGAAACTCAATTATATCCATCCTTCAGAAATCAGCTTATTTCTGCAAAAAAAAAAAAAAAAAAAAAAACATAAAAAAAAACCCCTCTCTTTGTTCTTTCCAAGTCCAGGAAAGCAGGCCGCAGAAAGCCAGCTTTGACTTGGGTTAATATTGAGGAGTTGTTATTTGGGATTTCTCTGGCTGCCGAGGATAAAGTTAATACAGACCATGTGTTTGCTGATTCTGCAGAGAGGGCAGTATATGGGAGGTTGGGGATAGTCACAGACATGAATTAAGTGGACTGAAAAACAAAGTATTTATCCTTTAGGATTTAATCTTTCAAATGCTTTCGTTTGTAATTCAATGTTCCCTAAGACTATAAGTAGTAACATTGTGCTTCTTATAAAAGTGGATGGAGAATGCCGGCACAGGCTCAGGATGGAGAGCTGTAAATGCTATAGCTCTGGTAGCTGTGGTCCCATCGCTGGGGGTAGAGAGGTGACCAATCAAGTTCAAATTCGAGGGACAATTTGCCTAAGTCCAGATCTAACTAATTGGGTTTTAACATTTTACGTCTTGACGTATTCCTTTCGACCTTCTCCGATTGCCCAGAGAAGTCAGTTATGACTCTTTGAGGTCTCATATGACTGGACTCAACTTAAATACAGTCCCTGGAGGACTTTGAGCACAGGTGTCAAACTTGTGGGCCTCCAGTTGTTGCAAAACAACAATTCCCATCATGCCTTGACAGCTAAAGCTTTGGCTACCCAGGGAAGATGGGAATTGATGGTTTTGCCAAACCAGACTAAAAGGCCTCCGTTCGCCTTTGTTCTGTTGCCTGTCGTCCGCCTGTTTTCCCCATCCACAGCTGAACGTTGCTGTGTTCTCTAGGGGAAGGGGAAGTGTCGCTGTGGCTTATCTCTTTCAATGATTTTCCATCATGGTCGACCCCTATCGCCACAACATCGCAACATCTGTCAGTGTTTGATTGAGGGGATGATAAAAAAACGGTGGGTTTGCAGGTACAAATAACATGCACAATCTCTCCTGCACATAGCACATGCTAAGCACCCCTCCCTTCCTTTGTTCTGTTCTTTTCTAGCTGTTACTCAAGACAGATTTGCCCCAACAACAGGCAGTGAACAGCAGATTGCAGAGAAGGGCAACATCTAGTGAGATGTACCGATGTCCTTGCAGCCCTTGTTTCATACTTTACCTCACCAGGCTACAGGTGTTCTCCTTCTCCCGATCCCGCGCCGCAGCAGCTTCGGAGCGGCCTGTCTAAACTGACAGACCGCTCAGCCAATCACTGGCCACGGCGGTCACAGCCAGTGATTGGTTGAGCGGTCTGTCAGCTCAGACAGGCCGCTCCGAAGCTGATGCTGCCGCAAGGGACCAGGAGAAGGAGAAGACCTGCAGCCTGGCGAGGTAAAGTATGATATTTTCAAATCGTAGGTTGCCTGCCGTGTACCGCTATTCCACGTAGCGATGCGCGGGTGGGGAATGATGATTTTAGGTTTGAACCTAAATGAACGATCAGCCGATGACACAATCACTGGCTGATCGTTCTCTCTATTCCACGGAGCGATAATCGATTTGGGCGATTATGGCTCTGTGGAATGGGCCCCTAACTGGATACTAAAAGATGAGGAGAACGAAGGGCTTGAGCCAATCCAATAAGTGCCTAAACCAATATCACCCTGCTGAAATTTAGTTTTGGGTGTTTCTTTTATTGGCCATATCCTATTTTGCTTCAACATATTCACATCAGTCCCTGCCCCTCAACGGGGCTCATATTTCCAAAAATCACACTCTAGGAATAACTTTATGGGAAGCCCAACTCAATCAGATGTTGCCCTCATTTGTATTACAACCATGAACCCCAAAGTTGTACGGCTATGGTGCCAACCCTTGTGCCACCATTCTGCCCAGAACTGAGCATTCTTATAGGATGTTGGACCAATCTTTAAAAAACAACTGAAATTTTATATAGTCTTTTCCTTTTCAGACCATTACAACCATAGCTGTAGAAAGGTATGGGGAACCTTTGGCCCTCCAGCTGTTGCAAAACTACAATATCCATCATGACTTGGCTGTCCAGGTATGATAGAAATTGTAGTTTTGCTGGATAGCTGAAGGTTCCCCGTCTGTAGGGGGTGCTGATGTAGCTGATGCATTTGGCCATTGTGTTTCAGGGGGTCCCACAGCCATCCATTATGGGGTCCAAAAGTCATCTTCCATTATGGACACCAGTAGTAAGGGTATTGGGGACTCTGGAGTTTACATTTCTGCAGCCTGTAGTCATTGCTTTTTTTCCTGTGTGACCTATACTACTATCTATTAACCACATTAGGATTTCCAGGATCAGAAAATACAGAGAAGAGATGATTCATATTGGAATAAAAAATGATGAATACATAAATGGCGCCTAGAGGCAGGTCTGTCCTCGCCTCCAGCCATGTGCTCTCCGTACTCCATTTAACTGTTAAATAAAGAGATATACGTAGAAGAAAGAGCAGAACTGCAACCGACATGGAAAATATGATAAAGAACTCTTGTCAAAAAGTCCGAAGTGAAATGGACATTGGGATTGCTTTATATTTCCCGATAGTGAACGATTCTCCTCCACCGGCCGTGTTTCCTATTATAGCCACCACTATTACCTATAGGAATGATCTGTCTAATGTGAAATACATGGCTGAATGATTTCATTACAATTGTTTCTGATTTAATTAATATCGGATACTCGTATAAAGTGTTTCCTTTTTTCACATTTAGCGCTGCAATAATCCAATGAATAATATCCTTATAATAACATTATATACCGAAAGAGAATATTAAAAGAGTTGTCCTGGATTTAGAATTCCCTTTAGTACGGAGAGAGTAATGAAACTTTGTAATATAATAAGTCAGTTTGGGTTTTGAGAAGAATTGTGAGGGTCTATGCCAGGGGTCTCAAACCAGTGGCCCTCCAGCTTTCAATGACCTAAGATCGTGGATCCTTGGAGACACTGCAGGTGGTGGTGTAAGCCGTACTAGGGAGCGGAGCCCAAGGGGCCTCTGGTCTTCATCAGAGTTCACCCCAAACCAGGATGGGCTTGCAGAGGCAGGCAAGCCTCAGGTAGCTACTAGAGATGAGCGAACTTGGCTGAGTGGTTTGTAACTCTTGTTTCAGGAATGACAGCCCACTCAGCCAATCATAGGCTCACTGGGACAGGAAAGCACCACAGCCTGTGATTGGCTGAGCGGGCTGTCCCTCTAGAGACAAAAGTTACAGAGCGCTTGACCAATCACAGGCCGCAGAGCTGTCCCGTCCCAGTCAGCCTTTGATTGGCGGAGTGGACCTTCACCAGAGAAGACGAAAGGGCAGGACCAGAGAGCAACAAGACACCACCGGTGGACAGGTGAGAATAACTTTTGGTTTTCGAGACGTGTGGCTGCTCTTGCCGAACCTGTCTGAACTTAGCAAAGTTTAGAACAAGTCTGTGTTCGGAAGGGCAGCTCGCTAATCTGTAGTCCCTACCCCTGGCGCCGGTAGCTTGCAAAGGAGGCCAAGGTGTAGTGTAGTACAGAATCGTAGGGATGGCGGCAGGCAAACAAAGTCAGGAACGAGGGAAAGGGGTCTGATACACAGTATGACAAGAACAGATTTAGGAATTCTTTATCAACAGACATTGTCACTAAAGATTTAGCTAAGGACTCAGGAAGAGTCCAGTTTAATATAGGGTAAGTGGCTGGTAACAACCAGTTATCGATGCACCAGCCCTGACACCAGGACATGGTGCTACTTGGGTCGTGTTATCGCCGGGGGAACGGAATCGTCTGTGACACTGCTTATGGAAAACTACAGTTCCCATCATGCTTTGGCTAACCAGGCACCAGATTTGAGACCTCTCATCTATGCCATAGGATAGTGGTCTCCAACCTCAGTTACAACTTCCATCATGCTCTTATAGCTTCTGGCCAGAGGCTGAAGCCCACCACTGTGTACAACAACAAGGTGAGTTATGGATGTTTAGCCAGATATACACAGATATAAGTTCATACAAGTCAATGTTAGCCCGTTCTAACTATATCAGGGCTCATATAGATAACTATATAGTAGGGCTTCTATATAGGTGCATAAATTATACAGTACCTGTGTACACCAACGTTGGATTCCATATGAAAAATGGCTTCATTCTCCATCTGACTGTGTAAACATGGAGATATTCTCCCATAGAATCATTGCTTTGAGGGAAGCCTGCTCAATAGCATGCAAAATCTGCACAGCCTCCATACACATGGCTGGGCTGTGTCCATGAGACATTACTATCTGTGGTTAATTTAAGATCGTAACATCTATGCGGTCCATGTAGGGCTTACAGAAATTATTTATGATGATGGTACAATCCCTTTAAACTATGGTCGCCTCTGCCTTAAGAACACAATTTGTAAGTCTTCATGAACTTGATCTCCAACACCCGGCAGTATTTGGGACCTGTATCACATGGATTCCAAACATGGAGCTAATATAATTACTGTCACCGTGTATACTGCCGCAAGACAATACTGTGGTATATGTCGTGTCTGTAGCATGCTTCTGCTGATACCACATATGGAACTTCTTGTACCTTGATACAGAATTGGAGCTAGGCAGGTTGCAATGCAATGTCCAGCCCTGTTCCATATTGTACCCTCATTGTCATGACCCTAGGGTCTTAAGGTGGCTGTAGACTTTCAATTGCTCTTGGTCAAACAAAGGTCTCCTGACCTCCCCATATACATTAACGTTTGTCACAGCCGAATTTTTATGTGTTGTCTATGTAGAAAGAATAGGGACCAACAGATAGCTCTGGCATTGGCTTATCTGTCTGAGAACAAAAAGGTTGAGCAGCTAAGAACCAACATGCCCAATCCTTCTCTCCTTCAACATTATTGGGAGGCCACCATCCACTTTAGACCCGTGTTTCTCAACTCCAATCCTCAAGGAATATCAGCAGGTGATGTTTTGAGGATTTTATTTTGCAGATAAAATAATTATAGTATGTCAGGTATCACCACAGGTGTTTCTTTGTATGGGATATCCTCAAATGATGGCTGATGGTTGAACTATGAGAAACATTACTTTAGACAGTTAGCTGAACCTGCCAAAGTCAGCGGAGGCTATGGAGACGGAGACCTTCCTTTAGTCACCTAGTATGAAGAGGCTTCCTCTCTCCCACCTAAATCTATATCTATTTTAACCTGGCCATTAAAGTGGACCAATCTACTTATTTTGCTGGAATTTGGCTGAAAATCTAATGTATATGGTGGATTTTGACCCTCCCTGCTTACACGTCAGGAGAGAATGTTGGGTTTCAATACACCTGATCCTTTCAGTAGGGTTTGGCAGCAGCTTTTGCTCCATTCAGAATACATGTGTAGGTGCGGATCGGGAGAGGTAGCTGTCGACTAAATGAGTGCTTGGTTGACAACTCTTGGAAATACGTTATTCCTATAGACAGTATTGTCTAGTCTTCTTAGATTAGGGGGAAACATTCACCCACTGAAGTTTACATCCTGCTAACTAGTAAGGATATTTCCTCCTCCTTTAATAGACAAGCAGAAATTATATTGACGCTATATCCCCGCATGAGGCCAGATATGCAGAGAAGGGTTAAGGATTCAAAGTCAAGATGATTGAAGATGCATCCTCCAGTTGGGAATAATGAATAGAAAAGTTTATTTGCATAAATTACCCAGGGTTCATTGTTAGAAAGTCTCCCTATCGTTACTCGATGTTCTATTAAACTATATGATCAACTCTCGATACCATGTACTCTAATAATTAAAGTATTCATTAAGTCGTCACGGCTTTAGTTGTTCTCCGACAGATTAATTTACTACTTGGCTTTACAAATGTGAGTGATTTCATGTTACTATCTGTCTGTATACCGAGCGGTGGGTGTTCTCCACCTTTATAAAGCAATGACAGCCCCTTTATAACATATCACAAATGTCACATCTCTCGAAATCCTTACAGCCCCGCATATCAGTTTTTTCCCAACTTTTACAAAACTTTTTTTTTTTTTTTTTTTTGTACTTTTTTACAGAAATTACAGCTCAGATCAACCCCAGGAAATAAAAAAAAACTATACCTTGGCATTCTTGCCCATTATTCTAATTATTTTTGATTCAATAATTTGTGACATTCACATGACTAAACACTGGTTTTATGGCTCTTAAATGGTTTTAGGTGGGAACCGGTGACGTTAATTGTTGTTTTTTTCTTTTGTGTTGCAAAATGCAAAAAGCTCCTTGGACTGAAGTTACCTGTGGGGAAAATAAGACATTCTGCCGATGTATTAAATATAGTAATTGCTGACAAAAGTACAGATAATGACATATAATTTTTTTGTTATATCCTTAGAATAATAATAAAAAAAATCCTTGGTTATTAAAAAATGCTCCTGGACATGTTAGATTGCATTAGATCCCCAGGGGTCCGATTCTAATTCTTTGTTCGGCGGCAGCGGACTCCGGAATTATACGCTCTATTGTCTTTATATAGGAAGAGCCAAGCTTAACTAATACACGTCGGGGGTCACGTAACAAAAGGGAACTTTGTATTACATTTTTACTTGTCTTTTAGATGAATTTTAATGAATTTCATCCTTATCTTGTCTATTGTTCACATTCCATATGTTCTTATGAAATTTGACAGGAAAAAAAACAAAAATTGGAGATATATAGAGTTTTTGTATGTGTCATATACCTGTCTACCATTTGCCAACATCTCTTTTGATACTATGCTTCTATAGTATATCAGAAATAAAAAATGGGAAAATAAAAAAAAATTCTCATAAATTTATTATTATTATTATTATTATTATTATTATTATTACAATAATCGCTTCATGTAATAAAAGGCAATGATCAGCCAATGTTGGCTGATCGAAGTCTTTTAATGTCTTTCAACATGTTGGTAGACCAAACAACGATCTGCTGCCGTCGTTCCGTGTAATAGGAGCAGCGGTAGCAGACCGCCGCTATCTTCTATGGGCTGCCCGGACAATTTAACTAGCACCGGCAGCGAGCAGGAAACGAGGAGCAAGCGACAGGTTAGCGTTCCCTAATCTGACAGGTTAGCGTTCCCTTGCTCCTGCTTATCGTCCCGTGCAATAGGGGCTTAAGTGATTGTTTGGTCAAAAGTTATTTAATGTGTATAAGCACATTCATTGTAGATTTCCTTAACTCTATATGAAGTCTAAAAGTGCCCATACACTTTAATCAAAAGTCAACTAAACCCACCGATTCTGTAGGGCTCATAAAACTGGTTGCAGATAGGCATGTTGAGTTGAGCATGAAGAAGAGATGGGCATGTTGAATTTGGCATGATAAAGAGTTGGGTATGTTGAGTTGGGCAAAAAGGAGAGTTATTCATGTTGAGTTGGGCATGAAAGAAAGTTCGGCATGAAGGTGAGTTGTTCATGAAGGAGAGTTGGACATGTTGGATTTTAACTACCCCATCCTATTATTTTGGGAGAGATAATCCACTAAAAGATCTGTCTGCCTGACGTACCCCTCCCCCTACAGAGGACAGAAGGTTGGCTTCTGTCTCATGTCTTACATGAGTATGGGGAGGTCTCGAGAGTGAGCTGTCTACTGCATGAATGCTTGGCTGACAACTATTGAAAGTGTATGGATACCTTTGGCACTATGGAGCCATACTGTGCCCTTAGTTAAGCAGAATACTATCATACACCTCGGCATGAGTGGAGGCTTGGGAGGGTGTAGTGCAGTAGACTACACAGCTTTCTATGGATCCTGCATCACAGCTCCATAAAACCTGGAAAACCTGAGCTACATGTTTAACTTTCCACAGATTCTTTATTTGTATTTGCTCTCTAGTTATAGAGGCAATATTTAGTTGTTGTCTTCCTCGGACTGTCAGAGCCGGGTCTGAGATTGCTCCTAATACAAAGCTATTAGTGTTATTGCGTAGCTTCCAGTCATTTCCTTCGTCTTGGTATTGGTTAGGAGAAGCCTCAACCTCTGCCTATGTCTCGAATCATCATATATATAAAACAATCAGTTGCTGATGGCTAAAGGGGAAAAAAAAAAAAGATAATCACGAGAGAAAATTGTTTTTGGCCGCCTTATCTTGTCCCTTCCCTTGTACTTATCTGTCACACACAGCTGTAAGGTGTCCCATTTATCAACAGTTTATATTAAGGTTACCTTTCAATTTTCACCAACCACATATTGTTCCAGCAGTAATTAGTAGGTACAAGTCAATCCACCTAACTGGGACGTGCAGAAAGACGACGGAATGACTTCCCTCCTTTCAAAGTCAGATTGTTCCGCCTGGCTGCTCTCTGCTTTCCTTGATTTATCTTGTGGGTGAGACACCACTTTAGTGCACATGATAAACTGTCTGTAAATTACAGCAGCAGGAACACTTTAAGAAATGGGAGAATCATCCATCTTGTCCATCACTGTCCCTGGCGTGTGTTTATCTTTGGCAAAAATAAGACAAAATGAGTCTTCCATGTTTGAAAGAAAGCGCCAAAGCAACCCCCCCCCCCTTCTTTTGTGTACTGCACATGTTTGGATTGTTGTAATGGACGTTACTTTATGAGTCACTTTCACGTATGGAGATTTGGTTACTTTGTGTGCTCGGTGTTAGGGCATGTATGGAAATGCGTCCTGGACTGTTTAAAGAAAAAAAGCCTATTGGGGCAAAGAGGAAGAGGGTCTGATGTCAGAGCAACAAAAAATTACTTTAATAGAGATGAGTGAATAGCCCCAAATATGTTTCTGATCTGACGGGTTCTGAAAAGAATCAGCTGCAAGGGTGTTTCAATATGAATAAATTTAATCTGAATTAAAAGTGTCCCCCATTGCCCCGAAAATTAGTAAACACCCTAAACGATTCAATATTTTATACAGTAGTTATTCCATGTAGGGCTAGTAGCAGCAATAGTAGGAGTAGTGGTAGTAGTGGTAGTGGTAATAGTAGGAGTAGCAGCAGCAGTAGGAGGAGTAGTGGTAGTACTGTGTGTCCCCAAAAATAAGGCATCCTCCTAAAATAAGACACCACAACTAATCTACCAAGTAACCTAAAGTAATCCCTGCCCCTGAAAATAAGGCACCCCACCACAAAAGTAAGGCGCCCCCGAAATCAAGGCTGTCCATCACCACCTGCTGCTGCTTACCCCCTCCCTCCCTATGATTTTCCTGTGCTGTTCTTATCAATGCCCGTGGCCTTCACTTCTCCCTCCCTCCTGTGCCGCTCACCAGTCTCCCTCCCCTGCCACTCACCTCTCTCCCTCCTGCGCCTCTCACCAGCCTCCCTCCCATGCTGTTCACCAGCCTCCCTCCCATGCTGCTCACCAGCCTCCCACCCATGCTGCTCACCAGTCTCCCTCCCCTGTCACTCACCTCTCTCCCTCCTGCGCCTCTCACCAGCCTCCCTCCCAAGCTGCTACCAGCCTCCCTCCCATGCTGCTCACCAGCCTCCCTCCCAAGCTGCTCACCAGCCTCCCTCCCATGCTGCTCACCAGCCTCCCTCCCATGCTGCTCACCAGCCTCCCTCCCAAGCTGCTACCAGCCTCCCTCCCATGCTGCTCACCAGCCTCCCTCCCATGCTGCTCACCTCTCTCCATATAGAAAACAGCAAAACCGCACTATATATATTTCCAATGGATTCTCACTTTCGGGACCTCCACTCCGTCCCACACATTCAACGTCTCAGGAATAATAGTAAGAAAAACCTTGGTGTGTAACCACCTGTACCTTAGCCCCTCTGGACAGCCGTCCTTTGTATCTCCGGACTCTTTAAGAAAAAGAAATCCCCGAGGTCTGGTCATCGAAATGACATTCATGGCGGCCACCAGGAAGGGTACCTTTGCATGCATGAAGTGCCAACATTGCAATAGTATAATAAAAGGTGGTGAGTTATCCCACCCTACGAAAGGCAAAAAATACATAATTAAAGGTTTTCATACATGCAATGATACTAATGTGATCTATCTACTTAAATGCCCTTGCGGCATGGGGTATATTGGTCAAACTAGCAGACAGATCAAGGTTCGTTTAAACGAACATAAATCGGCCATCAGAAGATTTAATGCAGTAAAGGACAAGAAAGAAGAAGGAAAGGGTGAGTTTGGCGAGACTACGGTCGCACACCATTTCTTTGAATATAGACACAATATTTGTGACTTAAGGTGGCAAGTTATAGAACAACTTGAGGTTAGTAACAGCAGTGAGGAGAACCGCAGAGGGTTACTCCAACGAGAGGTGTATTGGATCACAGAGCTTGAGACATTGAGTCCTAAAGGACTGAATGAAACTTGCAGTTTTCGAGTGTTTCTATAAATGTATTTGAATATGGTTCTCCTTCAGAAAGGATCATGCGAGTGATATATGAATTGCAAAAATGAATTGTTAAATGGTATGTGATATAAAGAGTTAATGCTTTTTCTCATATATTGAACTCCCACCCGTTACGTCCTTGCGCATGAGGAAGGAGGAGCTTATCCTCCGAAACGTCCGCAGGACAACAGGTGGACGCTGGGTGAATGTAACAGCCTTGTGAGCATTGTTTGTACCAGCACCCTGAATAAAAAAGTTATGGATCGATGACCAGACCTCGGGGATTTCTTTTTCCGGCTGTCCAGAGGGGCTAAGGTACAGGTGGTTACACACCTCTCTCCATCCCATGCCGCTCACCAGTCTCCCTCCCGTGCCTCTCACCTCTCTCCTTCCCATGCCGCTCACCAGTCTCCCTCCTGTGCCGCTGACAAGCTTCCCTCCCGTGCCGCTCACCTCTCTCCCTCCCGTGCCGCTCACCTCTCTCCCTCCCGTGCCTCTCACCTCTCTCCCTCCCGTGCCGCTCACCTCTCTCCCTCCCGTGCCGCTCACCTCTCTCCCTCCCGTGCCGCTCACCTCTCTCCCTCCTGTGCCGCTAGCCAGTCTCCCTCCCGTGCCTCTCACCTCTCTCCCTCCTGTGCCGCTCACCTCTCTCCCTCCCGTGCCTCTCACCTCTCTCCCTCCTGTGCCGCTCACTTCTCTCCCTCCCGTGCCGCTCACCTCTCTCCCTCCTGTGCCGCTAGCCATTCTCCCTCCTGTGCCGCTAGCCAGTCTCCCTCCCGTGCCTCTCACCTCTCTCCCTCCTGTGCCGCTCACCTCTCTCCCTCCCGTGCCTCTCACCTCTCTCCCTCCCGTGTCGCTCACCTCTCTCCCTCCTGTGCTGCTCACCTCTCTCCCTCCTGTGCCGCTAGCCATTCTCCCTCCCGTGCCGCTAGCCAGTCTCCCTCCCTTGCCTCTCACCTCTCTCCCTCCCGTGCCTCTCACCTCTCTCCCTCCTGTGCTGCTAGCCATTCTCCCCCCCGTGCCGCTAGCCAGTCTCCCTCCCATGCCTCTCACCTCTCTCCCTCCCGTGCCTCTCACCTCTCTCCCTCCTGTGCTGCTAGCCATTCTCCCCCCCGTGCCGCTAGCCAGTCTCCCTCCCATGCCGCTCACCTCTCTCCCTTCCGTGCCTCTCACCAGTTTCCCTCCCTGTGCTTGTCTGGAGCCACTCCCGAGAAAAAAAAGACATCCTATGAAAATAAGACAGAGTTCCTCTTTGGGAATGAAAATTAATATAAGTCACTGTCTTATTTTTTGGGAAACACAGTAGTGGTAGTAGGAGTAGTGATAGCTGCAGCAGTAGTAGTGGTAGGAGTAGTGGTGGTAGTAGTAGTGGTAGTAGTAGTGGTGGTAGTAGTAGTAGTAGTAGTAGTAGTAGTAGTAGTAGTAGCAGTAGAAGTAGTAGCAGCAGCAGTAGTAGTAGTAGTAGTAGTAGTAGTAGTAGTAGTAGTAGAGGTAGTAGGAGTAGTGATAGCTGCAGCAGTAGTAGTGGTAGGAGTAGTAGTAGTGGTGGTAGTAGTAGTAGCAGCAGTAGTGGTAGTGGTAATAGTAGTAGTAGTTGTAGTAGTAGAAGTAGCAGTAGTAGTAGTAGCAGCAGTAGTAGTGGTAGGAGTAGTAGTAGTGGTGGTAGTAGTAGTAGCAGCAGTAGTGGTAGTGGTAATAGTAGTAGTAGTTGTAGTAGTAGAAGTAGCAGTAGTAGTAGTAGCAGCAGTAGTAGTGGTAGGAGTAGTAGTAGTGGTGGTAGTAGTAGTAGCAGCAGTAGTGGTAGTGGTAATAGTAGTAGTAGTTGTAGTAGTAGAAGTAGCAGTAGTAGTAGTAGCAGCAGTAATAGTAGTAGTAGTAGTAGTAGTGGTGGTAGTAGTAGTAGTAGTAGTGGTGGTAGTAGTAGTAGTAGTAGTAGTAGGGGTAGTAATAGTAGTAGTAGTAGTAGTAGTAGTAGTAGTAGTAGTAGTAGTAGGGGTAGTAATAGTAGTAGTAGTTGTAGTAGTAGTAGCAGCAGTAGTAGTAGTGTGGTAGCAGTAGCAGTATTAATAGTGGTAGAAAATAGTGGTACCCTGAAAATAAGCCCTAGCTGGAATTTGAAGGGTTTTTAGAGTAGGTTTGAAATATAGCCGTAGTAGTTGTAGTAGTGTCTGTCATTTTGAAAGACTCATCTCAGTCTCCTCTCCAAAGTTGCATATTTGGAGAATCACACAAATGTAAGATCATCCTCTGCAACGTTCTGCAGCTAAGGGTCTGTCGTGGCCGTTTCATTCTCAGCACTGACAGGGGTCTAAGGGGTGGACTTCCATCAGTGAAACATTGGAGACCTATCTTGAGGCGAGAACACCACTTGGAAAGCAGGTGAGTATTAACCTCTTTGTGACACCTCCCACAGTGGGAGGAAACTCCCCCCCTCTATCACACGGCTCTATTAGAATCAATGGAGCCGCATCATAGTGGGGCGGGGGTTTCCTCCGGCCCGCCTCCAGTGCTTCAGCCCAGGACGGTGCCTGGTAATAGAACCGTGCCGTACATGGGAACTGAGCCACGGTTCAAATAAAGGACCGCGTCACCGGCTTCCCCTTGCCCGTGGCATTCTATACATGTGCTTGTATCTGATGGTAAATTTGCTTTAATATACCGTCAATGTCTGAGTGCTAGTTCCTTTATGGTAGACATTGCTCATGCCACAAGAGGCGACGTTCACCAGTGGGCACACACGCTTTGCCGACACTGTTTATAGCGGGTGTTTTGTTCCATCTTGTTTCAATCATCGTTTCCCCCCCTGGGTAAAATAAAACAACCATTTTTTCCATTCAGAAAAGATCTGGAAGTGCAAGCATCTGCGGAAGAGCGTAAATGCTCCTTCCTACTTAAAATGGAACATATTCAGTCAAATGTCTCTTCTAAAGCAGCGTATTATTACATCATTAAATTTAAGTGCAATTTTGTGCACCTCTGTTCTGTAGGGTAATGAAGCAAAAAACTTTCTTAATGATGTGACGAGTGCATTAAATCTCAGAAATCTACTCCAGGTATTTAGCATGGGAGCTGACTCTAATACCCCATCCTTTATGCCCGGCTCCATAGACTTCCATTTTTGTGCTAGTCACTGACCTAAATCTGCAATTTATATCGGAGTCTCTTTAGCGGTGTAGGATTGTGCGTGACTCTAATGGCTTCTCGGTGAAGCTCGGTTTGTAGGATGTGCGAGTAACCGGGACCATTGTGATCGCTGCCATCATTCTTGGCAGTTTATCTATGGATGTTCTCTGCTCGTTTTACTGTAGAAAAATGTGAGAACAGATTGTTAGAAATCTTTGCTAATTTATTATGTAGGGGGAAAAAAATCTTGCGTTGTCATCCGTATTCGGAGCCTCGGTTCTTAGGTGAAGCCCGTTTGGCAACGGTTCCGGACTCCCATCTTCTTGGCTATGTGGCCACAAGGTTTACATGCTGGATTTGGGGATGTTTGGCCATTCTGCTCTGTAGTTCTTCTCCTACTCTGTCCGTAGTTGGAAGCCATGTTAGGTCTTTCCAGAGGTGTTCCATCGGGTCCAGGTCAGAACTCTGGATGGGCCGTTCAAGGACATTCCCAAAGCTGTCCCTAAGCCGCTCCTGTGAGGTCCTGGTTGTGTGCTTAGGGTCATTGTCTTTTTGGAAGGTGAAGCTTCAGCCCTGTTCAAGCTCTAAAAAGCTCTGGGCCAAATTTTAATTAAGAATATCCCTATACTTTGCTCTATTCAGCTTTCTTTGCACCATAACCAGTCTCCTTGCCCCCCCACCCCAGTATCATGCTGCACCCACCATGCTTTACTGTGGGTATGATATCCGACAGGTGTTGAGTAGGGTTAATCAAACCTCGGGAAATCCTAGGTTCGATTGAACTCGAACATTCACGAACCTGACGCATTTGATTGCTGATGCCTTCCCGGTCCGTTGGGAAGGAGGAGACAGCCTGGGTACCGCCTGGAATTCCGGGATTCATCCTAGGTAATAGGTTGAATTCCAGAATTCCAGGCGGTACCCGGGCACTCTCCTCCTTCCCCATGGACAGGGAAGGCTTCAGCAATCAAATGCGGAAGGTCTGTGAATGTTCGCGTTCGATCGGACCTAGGATTTCTTGAGGTTCGATCAACTCTACTGCTGAGCAGTGAGTCCTTTAGCTGCTTCTATGTAAACTCCCGGCATCTTTCATGGCCACCTTGCCATGAAGCCCAGATTGGTGGAGTCTGCAGGGATGGTGACCTTCTGAAAGTTTCTCCCACCTACTCACAGGATCTTTGAAGCTCAGCCAAATTGACTACAGATGAGTGATTTGTCACTGGTTTGTCCGAGCCCAAACTATCGGCATTTGATTACTGGTGGCTGACGAAGGTGGATGCAGCCCTAGTGAGTCCTGGAAAACATGCAAAGAAGCGATGGCGAGACTGCACATCCAAAGGAACTTCGCTTTAATCACACCAGTGCTATGACCTATATCCATATTTTCCAGGCAGCCTTAGGGCTCAATCTCAGACTTCAATGGAGGCTTCAATAGAGCACATTATTACAGTGGAAAAAAACATCAATAATGAGAATGTTAAAGGAGAAGTCTGGGAAAATTTTTAATAAAGTATTGTATTGCCCCCCAAAATGTATACAAGTCACCAATATACACTTATTACAGGAAATGCTTATAAAGTGCTTTTTCCCTGCACTTACTACTGCATCAAGGCTTCACTTCCTGGATAAAATGGTGATGTCACTTCCTGGATAACATGGTGATGTCACTTCCTGGATAAAATGGTGATGTCACTTCCTGGATAACGTGGGGATGTCACTTCCTGGATAATATGGTGATGTCACTTCCTGGATAACGTGGGGATGTCACTTCCTGGATAATATGGTGATGTACTTCCTGGATAAAATGGTGATGTTACATCCTGGATAACATGGTGATGTCATTTCCTGAATAACATGGCGATGTCACTTCCTGGATAACATGGTGATGTCACTTCCTGGATAAAATGGTGATGTCACTTCCTGGATAACATGGTGATGTCACTTCCTGGATAAAATGGTGATGTCACTTCCTGGATAACATGGTGATGTCATGACCCCACTCCCAGAGCTGTGCGGGCTGTAGCTGCGGGAAAGGATGATGGCAGAGGGATGCTCAGTGTCCCTCCAGTGCTGTGTGTCCCTCAGTGTCCCTCTGCCATCACCATGTTATCCAGGAAGTGACATCACCATGTTATCCAGGAAGTGAAGCCTTTATGCAGTAGTAAGTGCAGGGAAAAAAGGACTTTATAGGCATTTCCCGTAATAAGTGTATATTGGGGATTTGTATAACTTTAGGGGGGCAATACAGTATTTAAATAAAAATTTTTGCCGGACTTCTCCATTAATTATTTTTATGCCCTGTGGTTCCCTACAGACTTCAATGGAGCACATTATTTAACAGAAAAAAAACCCAACAGTATTTTCACTAAATTTTACTCCCGTATTATTGCTTTTATTTTACTGTGTGTTGAACGCCGCCTAAAAGCTTCAATTCCGTTCATTCCTTTCTAAGCAAGAAAAAAAAAAAGAAGCTATAACATATATAATATTTATATAAATATATAAGAAGAATCCAAACAGAGATTTTTTACGGCTCGACAGAAGAATGTGAGTGCTGGATGTACAGTGCTGTATGTGTTCTGATACTGGGTGGCATAGGATTATAGCATCCACCATGACAATGAGCAGAAGATTCCAGGCACTAAGTAAATGGCATAGCGAGAGGAACGGGATTACATAGTCTTGTTTAGGGAATTATAAATGAGCGCTGCACTGTTCTCTTATACCGGGCTTATAGATAAATCTGATTATGTTACATTTGTTGATAGTGTCGCTGAGAGGCCAACACAAGGGCATCCACGTAGTCACCTTCCGCACTGGCATTGACTAGTTGTCTGCTACCCAGAATTTATATGTAAGCTCTCAGCTGGCATGGCTCCATGATCTGAGGTAGTCACGTTCTGGGGATCAGGACATGGCGGGACTAGGAGACCTGTTCATATTCCCAAATCTCTGAAGCAATGCAGTAAAGCAACAATGTGCTGTAATAAAGAGCTGACGATTCTGTTACTGACGCTTTATAAGTCTCTGTTGTATTAGAAATAAACATAAGATTTTTTTTTTTCTAGAAACAGCGCCACTGTTGCTCACAGGCAGCATCTGATACTACAGCTCAGCTCCATTCATGAAAATGGGGCTGAGCTGTAATACCAGAGACAACCTGTGAGCAACAGTGACGCTGTTTCTAGGAAAAAAAAATAAAATCTTATGTCTGTTTCTAATACTACAGATTGGCGCTGTTTCTGGAGCTAAGTACAAGCTGTATACTGCTATAACTGTTGAATACAAATGCGTGTCTTGTAATTTGTTTCTGTTTTCTAATTATCAATATTTTTTTTTACATTCTCAGGGTGGCAGCTGTAGAATGACCTCTTCAAAGGTTGCAGAGTATGCTCGGTTAAAGGGGTACTCCAGAGGAAGATTTTTTTTTTTCCGTAAATTACTGCCAGTACTTATCAGCTGCTGAATGTCCTACAGGAAGTGGTGTATTCTTTTCAGTCTGACACATTGCTCTTTGCTGCCACCTCTGTCCATGTCAGGAACTGTCCAGAGCAGCAGCAAATTTCCATAGAGAAAATCTACTGCTCTGGACAGTTCCTGACATGGACGGAGGTGGCAGCAGAGAGCACTGTGTCAGACTGGAAAGAATCTACTACTTCCTGCGGGACATACAGCAGCTGATAAGTACTGAACAATTTGAGATTTTTAAATACAAGTAATTTACAAATCTGTATAACATTCTGGCACCAGTTGATTTAAAAACCTTTTTCCCCTCCGGAGTATCCCTTTAACTGAGCAACTCTGCAACATTTTAAGAGGTCATTCTCTGGGGAAGGGAAGGCTGAGCTGTGAGCTTCAGTCATTGTCTCTTCTACTTGCATATGTCATCTTTGGCGTTTATTCTGTATAAATCACTTTCAAGTATCCTTATCCTCATAATTACAGGCAGAACTAAAAGTCTCAACTTAGGCTTAGGCCCAGAATAAAAACAGCAAGATTTAAAGAAAAGTTTAGCATAAAATGTAATTTAAACAATAGGTTATTTCCCCTTTAAGGTCACACTTGCTGGTAACTGTACTAGGGGATCATACGGGGGAAAGTTAAGCTCCAGAAACGTTCATTATATTGTCCAATCCAAAGTATAAACAAATTGGATCTGGTCTATTTTCCATCATGGGGGAGAACACCCCTGCAGTGATGCATCCTATATATTTGGGAAATGCTATGTAACCATTGTAATTGTTACATTGTAAAGCAAAGAACAATAGCAGGGAAGACATTTGATGTTTGCCTGTGGCTTGTTTGCTCGCTGTGGATGCCAAAAGTTCTCAGACTTCTGCAAAAGTTTTGAAGGAAAAAAAAAAAAAAAAGCAAAAACTGTCCGGTACCAAAAACAACATCACATTCCGGAACAAAAAAAGAAAAGTCTCATGCTATGAAATCCAATAAGCTATTCCAAAAATGTAGAAAAGACCCCAGAGGGCTAAGGAAGAAAACCTTAGTAAGCTTGTTCTTAAATAAGGGGAGAGTTTTCCTGAGCGGACCAGGATTCTCTATGTATCCAGGCGAAATAACACACAACACCCAGTGTAAGGACTACAGAGAACCGCACAGGTGAGGGATTAGACAGCATAAAAGATGCAGGAGCAGTGTGTAAGACTCAGCACAGACAGCAACACAAAGAGATACACCTACAACTACAACAACAACAACAACAACAACAATTAACAACAACAATAATAACAACACAGCATAGATGCAAAAAACAACAAAAACAACAAAAAACAACATATATATATATATATATATATTACATATTACATATTTATCTTTACTATGACAGAATATTTGAATAGTATCTTATAACTAGTAATAAATTATAATTGTAATATTATTAGAAAGATAGATAGATAGATAGGAGATAGACAGACAGACAGACAGACAGACAGATAGATAGATAGATAGATTAGACAGATAGATAGATAGGAGATAGATAGATAGATAGATAGATAGACAGATAGATAGATAGGAGATAGATAGGAGATAGATAGATAGATAGATAGATAGATATGAGATAGATAGATAGATAATTAGATAGAAGATAGATACAGGGCCGCTTTAACTAGAGGGCACACGGTGCACGTGCACCGGGCCCACTGGTTAAAGCCCCCCCCCCCCCCCCCCCCCGAGCAGGCCGGCTGTTGCTATGTGCGACCAGTGCGGTCGCACAGGGCTCCGGCCACCAGCCTGTCAGGGGGGAGCGCCATGGATGAGTAATCTACTTACCCCTCCATGGCGCCCCCTGCAGGGCCCCCCCGCTGCGGCGCTTCAGCAGCAGCGATACTGACAGAAAGAGAGAGCCGTTGGCTCCCTCCCTGTCAGTCACTCTTGTGGCCGCGCTTCCTGCGGTCACAAGAGGCCGCACTCTCCCTCTGGCGCCCAACGTCACTGGAGCATCGGTGCGAGGGTGAGGGGAGTGCAGGAAGTGCGGCCACAAGAGGGAAGAGAAGAGGAACGCGGGGACCTAGGTGAGTAAAAGTGTTTGTTTTTTTCAATGTTTTATGGGAGGGGGAGCGCATATACTATGGGGAGCACAGGGGGCTATATACTATTGGGGAGCACAGGGGGCTATATACTATGGGGAGCACAGGGGGCTATATACTATTGGGGAGCACAGGGGGCTATATACTATGGGGGAGCATAGGGGGCTATATACTATTGGGAAGCACAGGGGGCTATATACTATGGGGGAGCACAGGGGGCTATATACTATGGGGGAGCACAGGGGGCTATATACTATGGGGGAGCACAGGGAGCTATACACTATGGGGGAGCACAGGGGAGCTATATACTATGGGGGAACACAGGGGGCTATATACTATGGAAGAGCACAGGGGGCTATATACTATAGGGGAGCACAGGGGGCTATATACTATTGGGGGGAGAGCACAGGGGGGCTATATACTATTGGGGGAGAGCACAGGGGGGCTATATATTATTGGGGGGAGAGCACAGGGGGCTATATACTATTGGGGAGAGCACAGGGGGGGCTATATACTATTGGGAGGAGAGCACAGGGGGGCTATATACTATTGGGGGAGAGCACAGGGGGGCTATATACTATTGGAGAGCACAGGGGGGCTATATACTATTGGGGAGAGCACAGGGGGGCTATATACTATTGGGGGGAGAGCACAGGGGGGCTATATACTATTGGGAGGAGAGCACAGGGGGGCTATATATTATTGGGGGGAGAGCACAGGGGGCTATATACTATTGGGGAGAGCACAGGGGGGCTATATACTATTGGGAGGAGAGCACAGGGGGGCTATATACTATTGGGGGAGAGCACAGGGGGGCTATATACTATTGGAGAGCACAGGGGGGCTATATACTATTGGGGAGAGCACAGGGGGGCTATATACTATTGGGGAGAGCACAGGGGGGCTATATACTATTGGGAGGAGAACACAGGGGGGCTATATAATATTGGGGGAGAGGACAGGGGGGCTATATACTATTGGGGGAGAGCACAGGGGGGCTATATACTATTGGGGGGAGAGCACAGGGGGGCTATATACTATTGTGGGAGAGCACAGGGGGGCTATATACTATTGTGGGAGAGCACAGGGGGGCTATATACTACTGGGGAGAGTGCACAGGGGGGCTATATACTAATGAAGGGGCGCACAGGGGGGCTATATACTATTGGGGAGAGCACAGGGGGGCTATATACTATTGGGGGGAGAGCACAGGGGGGCTATATACTATTGGGAGGAGAGCACAGGGGGGCTATATAATATTGGGGGAGAGCACAGGGGGGCTATATACTATTGGGGGAGAGCACAGGGGGGCTATATACTATTGGGGGGAGAGCACAGGGGGGCTATATACTATTGTGGGAGAGCACAGGGGGGCTATATACTATTGTGGGAGAGCACAGGGGGGCTATATACTACTGGGGAGAGTGCACAGGGGGGCTATATACTAATGAAGGGGCGCACAGGAGGGCTGTATATAACTGGAGGAGCACATGAGGGTCTATATACTACAGGGACACCTTAAAACTATGGAGGCAAAGAGGGGTGTAACTATGTAGGGGTACAGAGGGGTGTAACTACTGTATAGGGGTACAAGGGACCTAACTACTGTATGTGTTGGAGCCTAAAATATTTTTCTGGCAGATTCTGGAGAGAAGATTCACAGCCAGGAGAAGACTTCAAGATGGCCCAGGCTGGATGGAGAGAAAAAGAAAAGGTGACAGACTCTGATCAGAGAAGACGCCCCCGGTGAGTCACTGGATGTAACTGCACTCTGTTATAGGGTTGTAGTGTTAGGGGTCATGATGTGGCGGTATTATGTAATGGTATCATTGGTGATATCTTTTTGTTTTGTTTAGTGCAGTTTTTATGTAATATGTAATCACTGTATGGTGGAAATAGTGTTATAAGGTAACTACTGTATGTATTGGGGCTCTTGATACAGTGTGGGGGCAAATTCAGTACATTATACAATGTGCCGAAAGGGAAGGGGGGGCCCACTCTTGAGGGCTGTGCACTGGGCCCACCAATGTATTAAAACGGCCCTGGATAGATAGATAGATAGATAGATAGATAGATAGATAATAGATAGATAGATAGATAGATAGATAGATAGATAGATAGATAGATAGATAGATAATAGATAGATAGATAGATAGATAGATTGGAGATAGATAGATAGATAGATAGTTAGATAGATAGGAGATATATAGATAATAGATAGAAAGATAGATAGATGATAGATAGATAGATAGATAGATAGATAGATAGATAGATAGATAGGAGATAGATAGATAGATAGATAGATAGATAGATAGATAGATGATAGATAGATAGATAGATAGATAGATAGATAGATAGATGATAGATAGATAGATAGATAGATAGATAGATAGATAGGGGATAGATAGATAGATAGATAGATAGATAGATAGATAGATAGATAGATGATAGATAGATAGATAGATGATAGATAGATAGGAGATAGAGAGATAGATAGATAGATAGATAGATAGATAGATAGATAGATAGGGAGATAGATAGATGATAGATAGATAGATAGATGATAGATAGATAGATAGATAGATAGATAGATAGATAGATAGATAGATAATTTATGAGACCCCATCTATCCCAGGGAAGTGTATGTGGAAGTGCTGGGAGGATATTACAGTCGCTGTGGTGCTGGTACAGCTATTCCCCATGCGCTTATTTCAATGTATGCAGATTAAAAACATCGAGTAATGTCTAGACTTCCCCCTTACAATCTATTCCTCTTGTGCAGCCATAAAATAGGCTTTTCTGAAGGGGTTTTGCTTACTGGGAAAGTAGACAAAACTTTCTGGATGTTTTCTGCCAATACTCACTAAAGAAAACCCAAACTTTTACTGCCAGACTATAAAATTCTTCTGTTAGTAAAAGTCAGAGCTTCAGCCTCAGCTTATATTCTGCTATACAAATGTACACATCCAATCTCGCTCCCTTTAATCTGAATCTAGATGGATTTTACCCAATTTTGCTTTCGAAGCAGATAACACATTACTATTCAGATCATGGCTCACAAATGGCTTCAAGTCAAAGCCACAAAATCAATCCACACAAGGTATAACAATACAATAAACAGGCGCAAGATATTTCCAAGCTACAGTAGGTAACATGACCTTGATTGACTTTCACCTTATAAATCTGCTTTTCAGAATATCCGGAACATTGTCATCATTTGACTTCATATTGGTCTTCATAAATTGTACAAGAGAAACTTCACTTATGAGGTGTATTTCACATAGGAATATCAATGTTTGTCTATTCTCTATCTATCTATCTATCTATCTATCTATCTATCTATCTATCTATCTATCTTCTATCTATCTATCTATCTATCTATCTATCTATCTATCTATCTATCTATCATCTATCTCCTATCTATCTATCTATCTATCTCCTATCTATCTATCTATCTATCTTCTATCTATCTATCTATCTATCTATCTATCTATCTATCTATCTATCTATCTATCTCCTATCTATCTATCTATCTCCTATCTATCTATCTATCTCCTATCTATCTCCTATCTATCTATCTATCTATCTATCTATCTCCTATCTATCTATCTATCTATCTTCTATCTATCTATCTATCTATCTATCTATCTATCTATCTATCTATCTATCATCTATCTCCTATCTATCTATCTATCTCCTATCTATCTATCTATCTATCTCCTATCTATCTATCTATCTATCTATCTATCTATCTATCTCCTATCTATCTATCTATCTATCTTCTATCTATCTATCTATCTATCTATCTATCTATCTATCTATCTGTCTATTATCTATCTATCTATCTATCTATCTATCTATCTATCTATCTATCTATCTATTTATTATCTATTTATTATCTATCTATCTATCATCTATCTATCTATCTATCTATCTATCTATCTATCTATCTATTTATTATCTATTTATTATCTATCTATCTATCAATCTAAAAAATGGGTACCGGCACTCCGATGTAAAGGGGAAATTAGTGGTTTATTATCAGCTCACAGGAACAAAAAGGATAGCAACGTTTCAACGCCACAATAAGCGCCGTTTTCAAGCTATTTTAGCTTGAAAACGGCGCTTATTGTGGCGTTGAAACGTTGCTATCCTTTTTGTTCCTGTGAGCTGATAATAAACCACTAATTTCCCCTTTACATCGGAGTGCCGGTACCCATTTTTTAGATTTCCTTATTGTGCACCAATCTACTACATGCTGGGGTGGCACCCATTCCCTTACCTTCCGACTGCTGTGGACTTTTTGTTTTGTATCTATCTATCTATCTATCTATCTATCTATCTATCTATCTATCTATCTATCTCCTATCTGTCTATCTCCTATCTATCTGTCACAAATGCGCCGGACGTAGGTAGGGAACAGAACGAGACCGTGAGCCCTAACCACTAGAACCCACCTTTTGTCTCTACCTACTTGCCTCAACGGCCCTAAACGGCCGCGGACAACCACGGTGACAGTCCCTGTCCTACACCAGGTGATACACAAAACAAGACAGACGAAACAAACACAATAATGAAGAGTCTACGGTCCGGGTCGGCAATGGCGGTCAGCAAAGTACAAAAACGTAAGGCAGAAGAAGAGTCGGGGACAGGCAAGGAGGTCAGGGCAGGCAGCAGACAAAGCAGGTTGGGAGATCAAGCAATAGGTCAGACAACAGAAGTAACAGAACCAGGAGAGATGAAGCGCTTAGCTGAGTAACACTCAATAGCCAGCAGGGAAATGAAGAGTCTGCTGGTTTTTATCTGGAATCAGGGACTGGGTCCAGCACTTGATTGGATCAGCCCCCAGCTCAGCTGGACAGGTCTTTAGAAGGAGTAACCCCCGCACTGCCAGAGTGTAACAGGCAATGCGGGGGTGGCTGGGAAACTAAGACAGCATTCAGACAGAACTGCAAACAAAAAACAACCAGAGGCTCATCGCTTCCTCGGTCGCCCAGTACGGACCAAGGAGCTATCTATCTATCTATCTATCTATCTATCTATCTATCTATCTATCTATCTATCTATCTGTCTATCTATGTACTGTATCTATCTATCTATCTATCTATCTATCTATCTATCTATCTATCTGTCTGTCTGTCTGTCTGTCTGTCTGTCTGTCTATCTATCTATCTATCTATCTATCTATCTATCTATCTATCTATCTATCTTTCCTTTCTTATATGTATGGATCTCTCAGCCCCGCATTTGCAGTAATCTTCACCTACCAGCATAAACTTTCCTTGTGATCTATAAAACAACCCTTCCCAATATAAATGTAGTTTAGAGGGAACAGCAAGAAAATGAATAGTAACAGCTCAGGACACATCAATAGTGTTTTTTTGCTAATTAAAAGGCGTATTATTCCGGTGAAATGAACCAAAAAGTTTTATGACACCACAAATCCCGGTAGAGATGTAGAACCGCAGAGAGTAATTGCTGGAAGTTTCAGCCATTGATACAAAGAGTCGGAGTTTGCAGCCAAAATTTCAGCATCAAAAACAATGAGACACTCAGATACTTGGCAAATCCGCACGGGCGACATGTTTATTGTTTACTGACCTCCAGTCTCCGATCCTGCAATCATTTCTGCTGATAAGAGTCCGGGCTCATTATAGGGAGCGCACATCATATCAATTGTGTTATTGGGGGCAAGGTTCACTAAAGTTTATGACTGGTTCTTAAGTTCTTAAAGGTATAGTCATCTCCTGTTTTAAAAGAGATTATCCAGGATTAGTAAAACATGGCTGCTTTGTTCTACGAAGAGCGCCACCCTTGTCCTCAGGTAGTATGTATAGTTGTCCTAGTGGGGAGCAGTAATGCAGACAAAGTGTTACAATAAACACAAGACACAGAGTAATAATAACATCTGACAACTACAGAATGCCCACTAGACAACTTCAGAGGGAAGCAGCGGTTATACACCATCAAGCTCTTGGGCTACATCTGAGCATGCAGGATCTAGGCTGCTTGAACACCGGAGTAGTAGAGCACTGCAGCCTCACTCAAACTTAATCCTCCGGCAGCAGCGAGAGGAGATAAGGCCAAGCTGCTCGCTTCCACAGGAGGGTCTCCGCACTTCTACAGGTCCCCTGATGTGGACGGGCATCGGAGGAGAGACGGAAGGTATCTGATCACTGACGGAGTTGATCAGATAGCAGTGGGTTAAAAAAAAAGTTTTTTTTTTTTTGTTTTGTTTTTTACCGAGTATAGTATCACGATGGGGACACGGGGGGGGCTCATATTACCAAATCTTGCTCCAGAGTCAGAATTTTTCTTAAATATTAGTTTGTCTTGCAAAACGCCCTCAGACCAAGTTACTTGTAATCCAAGGTTTCACAGTACCATAAACCATATCGACCCCTTATTGTCCAGTGATAGATGAGTCGCCACTCTTTTAGGTTGTTCAGAAGTTCACTGATAACTTATGATATAATCAAAGGGAACATGATCTACGAGACACAATAAGAGCGTTGAATAACTGTGATCATTCGAGGTTAAACTTCACCAAACATTTTATTGACTTTACAATTGAGAAAATCAAGGACCTATCCGATGACATCATGTATTCCGAGTACAACATTATTTTTCTTAATGTGGAAAGTAAAATTAAAAAACAAATTGTATGATTCAGGGTTGCTTAAATTATGATGTCTCATAAAAAATACAATTAGCAAGCAGTTGTTTTAGGATACTATTAAATTGTGTTAAAACACTCATAAAAATGGTTTATTTTGGTACCGTAAAATTAGTCTCTTCATAGTAATAATACCACATATTATGCTGTCGGCTTGGATTGTGTTTTATGATCAAATGCGTTGTCGTTTGATTATTTGTAAATTGGGTGTTTGACGTTTGAGCGTTTTTTATTTCCTACCTCTCTTCTGTAATTCTGAAGGAATAGAACAACCAGCTCATATACATGGCCTTGTGTATTAGAACGTTACAAAAACATGACTTATACAAGACTGGCTTCAAATGTATTGGCCCTTGGTCAACAGAGCGATAATGGGTCACTCTTCTGGCTCAGTCTTACTTTGAAAATGTAAGACCACTTGTTAGGACCAGAGGAATCAGGTAGGGGAGACATGACAGTAGGCCTTAATGACATCCCCCCCAACCGCCAAGACTAACCAGCCTACTTATGGACCGGACCCTAGGTGGTCAGCAACAACTGGTCGACAGTCCCTCCCTACACATAAGTGCACACAGAAAGAAAACAAGACAAACACATTAAGCAATGGTCAAGCAGATACAGGTCAAACTGAGACATTGAATACAGTACCGAATCGGCATTAAAATAGGAAGTCGGAGAAGGGCAAGCAAGAGGTCAAAAGATAAAAGTAATAATACAGGTAAAATGATGGCCAAATCTAGATAAGACTTATAGCAAGCACTGAGTGAATAGCCAGAGGTATTCTAATGTGATGTCAGAGTCCTGGTCCAGAGCGTGATTGGACCAAACCTCTGGCATTAAGCCCACACAGAAGGAAAGTGTAAGGGTTCTATTAGACGGGCCGATAGGGGCCCTGATAATAAATGTAAACGAGCGCCCAGCGGCCAGATCGGCGCTCGTTTACTGGGTCTATTCCACGGCCCGATAATTGTTTAACAAGGGCTGCAGGGACATCGTTACCGACCTTGTTAAACTGGTATACATTACCTATGCCGGGTTCAGGGCTCCTTCTGCTCCTCTTCTCCCCGGGTCCTGTGCAGCTTCAAAGCGGTCTGTCTTAGCTGACAGACCACTCAGTCAGTGGCGGTCAGTGACCGACAATTATAGATCTGAACCTATATCAACAATCAGCCGATGATCGTTGTGTTTATTACATCGAGCGATAATCGTCTGGATAGGGCCGATTCGGCCGATTATCGTTCCGTGTAGTATTACCCTAAGAGTAGTAAAGCTATCTGTCAATCACATCTAATTTAACATTCTGAAGCCCAGAACAAGGTCAGCAGGAGAATGGTCCTATTTTACGGAGCGATAATCTGCAGAATCAGGCTGAATCGGCAGATGATTGCTCCATGTAATAAAGACAATGATCATCGGCTGATCGTGTCTTTAGGTCCTTACCTTAAATCATCACTGATGGCTGAAGAATCTGTAAAGAAATTAGTAAACTGTACACATTACCTGTCTACGCTCCTATCGATCCACCATGTTCATGCTCAATGTACGTGACATCGGTCCATGCACATGAAGACAATGTTGACATGACAGACTCGGACCATGAAATTCTATGGATGTGTTGAAGCATTCACTTCTTAAACATGTACATATTATACATTACTTCTATACACTCTGCTTCTCTTCACACTTTGCTTTAAAACTACTGGTGGAAAAAAAAGAAAACCTCCTTGATCATCTAGAGCAATTCCAAAAACACTGCATACTTAATGTGTGTTATAGGATTAGATGATTCAATGAATCATGTTTGGTTCCCCGCGGTCTTAACAAACCCATGAATAACAAATTTACTTCTCGAAGTACTTTGCGATTTATGCAGTGCCAAGTTCTTTTCCAAGTGTAAAGTTTGGATCCTGTTGCTCCGATCGAACAATTATTGGCGGCGGCTTATATTGTATGTGACAGGTTCCTATAGCGTGTTTTGTATTCGTACTGTTCCATCTGAGATGTTTTGATGTCCACGTTTGATGCTATTCGCTGATGGACTTAATGCTTAACATTCAATGTCTCAGAACATGTGTTTTTCCTTGCTAAGACACTTACGATACTTTACATTGGCCGAGTGTTTGAATGAACAATTGGGCTGATTTATAAACCTCAATTTTGGCTAGATAGTCGGTAGATTGATTTCACAGTAAGAGGTTATAAAAATTGGATGAGGTCATGGTCCTATGCACATGAATGTATTATGTCTCTGAACTATCTCCAAGTTGAATGGAACCATAATATGGCACCCAAAAGTCTATGTGAGATTACTGTACCTCCATATGCCACTGACTGGATACAGAATTATTTTTTTTCTGTAGTATTGTGGCATCCTCCATTGGACGCCATATGGTGGTGATCTTTTTTCCATATTTACTTATGGACTTCCTACAGCTTCATAGTATGAACACTCTTTCCATGGACGGGGAACCTTCAGCCCTCCAGTTTTTGCCAAACCACAATTCCCGTCATGTCTGGAAAGCCAGATCTTTAGCTGTCCATCCTTGATAGGAGTTATAGTTTTGCAACGGATGGAGGGCTGAAGGTTCCCCATCCCTCCTCTACAAGGTGGAAAGCTTGGAGAATAGTCATCAGACATCAGAATAAGCCTTTATACACACACACCAATCAGTTATAACATTAAAACCACAGACAGGTGATGTGGATAACATTAATGAACTCGAGACAATGGTGTCTGTCCATGTTTGGCTGTTAAAGGCATCATGTAAATTGTTTGGAAGATTAAACCATTGGCAATCATGAGGGTTGGAAAAAATCTGACAAGGTCCAAATCACAAAGACTAGATGACCATAAGTGGTCCACCTGGGACATAAGGTCTGTTGATTTATCATTGGGATTCAAATACCTGAGTCACTTAAAAGGTTGTAGACTTGCCGGTTTTGTCAACTTGAGGTCTTGAACCCATAGTTCAATGTAAAAAATGTAGGTGTGAATAGAGCAATTATATTTGTATGAATTGAACCCACCATTTCGGCAGGGTTGGGCAACTTTGTAAAGTGTATGAGGGCCTCCTGACTCTACCTCTATAGATAATGTCAAGAAGAAAAGGATTGAGTCTGTTGGGTTTCGACTGGTAGTGGTACACCCAGGACAGTGTTCATGTATATGAAGGGATTGGAAGAAATAACAGTTGACCAAATAAGCATTTGGTTGACCGATATCGGATGCGATATCAGCTTTAGAGTGAATCACTAATACTACATACTCATCTCTCGGCACACACAAATCACAGTGGCCATGGCTGCTACTAGGTGGTCTTTCTTGTACACATAGCCCTTGGAAAAATATACAGCTGCATACAGATGAGATTCCCAGTGGTGTCAGGAGGCTGCCGTCATTTTACCAAAAAGGCGTCTAGAGCAAAGGAAGAATGGAGATCTTTACTGCAGAAATGTAGCCCTATAGCCTTAATGAGTATATTAAAAAATGTAATATCCTTTATGCTGCTGGATTGTAACATATAAAATATAATTGGAACTAGGTTAAAAAATGACCCTCAGGCCATATTTATAAAAAAAAAAAAATCCTCTTAGCCACATTTAAAGAAAATAGATGTTTTGGGGGCCAAAAAATTGATTAAAACTTTGACCATGAAATGTATGTGGAAATATGACTGAATGGTACAACATGGTTCCATGGTTGATAATAATCTTTCTAGGGAGCGAGTTAAAGATTAGACGGGGAATGTCTGCTTCCTATTATGTATACAGCCCTATTACAAATATCAACTTTTTATTTCACGGTCTAATGAATTAGGACAATCATCTTGTGAAGTGAAAGGTTAGTAAACATCGTGGGTTATGTAGAGCAAAGGTTGAGTCACTGGTACAGTAAGGAGACAGAATATTCTTATAACCTTCTGTAACCAATTACAATTTTTGATTGAGGTTAAATTGTGCCAGGCAGTTCAATTCATGAGTGAAACCAATGCTGAACAGAATGGAGCTGATTCAAGAAGTTCAGTAAGTACAACCAACCAACCACAGTGGGGGTCTAGGCACTGATCTAGTTTATTGTTGATTACAAAATGTTAAGGATGGTCCTCAGCATCAACCATGGTCCTCAACCTAAAGGGTGGGCTTTATTTCCCTGGACTAAATCAGGTGTGCATGCTTTGACTGGCTACAGCAATGCTCTCGATATGAAGGTCTCAGCATGGTTGATGTCTCAAATAAGCCACTAGACAATAAAGCCTGTGGAGTCCACAAAATGTGTTGTTGGATGGGTTAAAAGGGAACTATCAGCAGGTTAGACAGATCTAACCTGCTGATAGCCCCCTATTGCGTAATAGATGGAGAGGAAGAATTTATTTCTCTTACCTTATTCTTAAACACTGTTGCGGTTCAGTTAGTTGTTTGCTCCTTGATCTTATAAGACCATTAGGAGCACTGGGACACCCGTTAGGAGCACTGCCTGCGCCCATAGCGCCAATCTGACCTGGTCCAGACAGCCTGCTCCATTGATAATAATTAGAAAGGGTGGTACTCCTAACAGCTGCCCCTAGCGGTCTTAAGGCCGTTACGGCTGATAATCGAAAGCAATGATCAGCCGACAAGAACGATGTCGGCTGATTGTTGAAAGACTAACGACTCATACAGCAACAATCTGCTGCCATTGCCCCACAGAATAGGAGTGGCGGTAGCAGACCACTGCTATATGCTATGGGCTGCCCGGACGATCTAGCGATCACCCGGGCAGCCTCCCTGTTCTTGCTATGGATCCTCTGGGCTAGTGATGTGGAAGAAAACTTTTGACATGTGTTAGAAACATAACAAAAGTTAATTGGATCCAACAGCACCATGAAACATTGCCCAAATAGGCTATTCGATCGAATAGTAAATTATTCAATCTATCGAATATTATCGAATAGTTTGCCGAATATTTGATAAATATTCGATAAGCGTTCAAATCCCCCAGCTACCGGTTTTTACCTCCAAGTGGTCGAATAGATGTTTTACCATAATCGAATACAGTACTTGTTCCCATAGACTTTAATGGGATAGAATATTCGATCGAATATTTGTGAGATATTCATACGAATATCGAATATTCAAATATTTCACTATTCGCTCATCACTAGTAAAAACTTCTTGGTCCATTTACGATAAACATAACTGTTAACCAATCATAACATAGATTTTTGTTCAGGTAGAACAAAATTTTATTGGTTGATATCAGATGAACAAAATTCTTTCTAATTCTACGACCATCTTACATTAGAAAAGGCCATGTCAGCAGGAAGCAAAACAGATCCCTCAACCTACTCAGAGCAGTACCTATTTTTACCTAATTTGTCCTGATGCCCGATAGAGTAGATAGCCTAAAGCATAGCTGACGTGACAGGAATCTCATCAGGTCTGTCTACTTGAATTTAGTTGAGCTTGGTTGGTGATAAGGCCTTCTGACTCTTCCATGGTCTGACATGTTTTGGATGCCAAACTGTTATAGGGTATGAGTGACAGGAGGACAGAAGAATGTCTATTCCATCCACTTTGCTTCTGCTTACTCATGGCTGACCAATGTTCCCCAACCAGTGACGCTCTGGCCCCCGGGATGTGGCTCTTTAGATGGAGATCACTCTAAATGCTACTGTGACCTACAACACAACAGCAGTGTCATAGTTTCACATAGGATAAGCTCTATATAACTTTGTGGATAGGCTTTTGTCTTTTTCTTTGGCAACAAGTATGCTGAATACAATACATTGTTAGTTTTGGCCCCTTTATTCATTAATATATCATTCCTTCCCCACTGTCCCTCTGTTAATATCATTGATGTCTGCGAAAGAGCTTTGTCCGAGCTGGAAACTCATTATGGTGGTAAAAATGTTCTTCTTTTCTATCCCTACTATTCACTTGTGGTCCCCCTCAGTTATTCTAACTGCTGATCATGGGTGGTTCCTCAAGCCACCTCTTAATACAGAAATACGGGAGCTTGGAGTCACAGTAAGCATCTCCAAAATAGTCTGTACAGCAATAAAGTAGTTGGAACAACTGGTATCCACGTAGAGGGCCTAGAACACTGGATATCCTCAGAGTCCCTCCACCACCACCACCTATCATCGACAAAGACACAACCTCACCAAGTCGGATTTAGGAAAGGTTCACGAAAGTTGAATTTGCTGTGAAAGATTTTCTGGTTCTTTTGGACAGAGATCATCACCACTGGACAAGCCAGAAGCAGGATTACAAACTATAGAGGACTCTTCCAATACTGTGCATCTGCCAAGGCAAATGATCCAATTTTGTTTTTACTTAAGCAAGACAAAGAGACCCGGAAGATCCAATAAACGAAAATTGCATGTCCGCAAGTAGTATTAAACTTACTAAAACCGACATTTTTCAATACGCGATGGCATTCTCAACCATGATTAGGAATGCAGGTCAGCATTGGAAACACGTTGGTTTCATTGCATTTTTCTGATGACTCTTCTGTGGATGTGAAAACTTTTATTGTATGACAAAATAAAGGCAAGCCAGTATATTGCTACTCCCGGACCTGGAACTTTTCATTATTGCATCTGTCAAGGCCAGAGAATATAACGTCAGCAGTCACTGTATTCATTTCTACTGTTACACACTTCACCAAGCATACTACACCAGGGAGCGCACCTGTGTTCCTCTCCTGTCCCCTATGCTTCCAGCAAGGTTCTTTCTTGAAACAATAGCTTTGTCTTTACATTGGTGACATTTTTTTTCCAACAGGATTATCTATGGGATACAAAACCCAACGAAATTTAACGATATTGGAAAATTTAGAACCTGGGATAATCTGTTATCTGTTATATTCTTCCCATTACTTTTTTAAGTTTATGCAAAATAGCTCTGACACCTCTTAGGCAAAGAGGTGTCCCTTCAAGTCATTGTCCCATTCCATTTAAGAGTCTTCAGGCCCTTTTACACAGGCCAATGATGAGGAGCAAGCAAGCGCCAACCTGTCAGATCAGCGATCGATTGCTCCTCCCCGCTCACTGCCGGCGTTATAACACGCACCAATAGCAAGTGGATAAGAGCGGGGTGAGGCCAAGGGGAGCTGTGGGAGGGGCTTTTTGGATGATCTTTAAATTGTCCGGGTAGCCCATAGGGTATAACTGCAGTCTGCTACCGGCGCTCCTATTTCACAGAACGATGGCTTGGTGTTATAGCGCCTTTAGAACATTGACTGGGGATCTACACCCAGGCAAAGAATCTTGACTTCCCATCTTTAGGAATCAAATCTAAAATCTCTTGTTATTTTTACACCCCCCCCCCCTTCTATTTTTCGAGTAACATAGTGGTTCCCTTTCTTCGAGCCCCTGTCCAGACTACAAGGGTATATATACCATTCGGAGGTTTTGTTCTCTGTGTGCAGTCTCTAAATAAGCAAACACTTGAGAGCAGGCCCTGCGTCTATTCTATATTTTCCTATTATCTTTCAACACGTCAGAGCTGGAGCCCATTAGTGTGACACCACACAAGCTCGCTGCTAATTCGGTGGTGACGGCAATTTTTGGAATTCTTCGCTGCAGCTTCAGCGTGGAAATCATTTGAAAACAGAAGTCCGTCTTAACAATTATTGCTGAATAAACCAAACGGTTATCAAATTTCCTAGGTCATTAGCGCGAGGGGGGGAAACACTGAGTATATTCTTCCCTTCCTCTTTTGTATTCAGTGCTATGGAAATAACAAAATGCAGTTTTCTTTCCATTTGGGAAAAAGGTGGAATTTACCATTGTGCGGTAAATATCCAGGGAAGCTAAGTAAATGGTAATAGTTTAATATTCTTTTGTCCGTAGGGATCCAAACTGCTAAATACAATAGATCATCGGCTTGTCTGAGAACGTAATGAATTATAGTACTTTTGGAGAAAAATACTTAGAATGCAAAAAGAATGAGCTGTTTTTTCTTTTTTTTTTTTTTTTTTTTCAACTTGAATTATTATTTATTCTGCATTTTGCTGAATTTAGAACATTGTATTATTCCCATTTGCAGACTTACAATTATTGTTTAGCTCCTGTATTCCCCCATTGTTTGACTTACTAATAGGCTTCACTTCTAAGAATTGCCATTGTATGATATTACTTTCTTCTTGCTAATGTTTTTTTACATGTTCTGTTTTTTTTTTTTGGGGGGGGGGGTTACTTGTAGATAAATTTAAGATGTTCGTATGTTCATATGAACATGACGCTAATTGTTTATCTTCGCCGATCACGAACCATTTGTTCAATGATTGGAATGGTTATATTGATAATTTCGAATGTACGAAACTGCATAATTTACGCTTTATGCCTGATAATCTGTGTGTATGTGGGTAAACCGAAACGTACGCTTCTACTATATGTCCGTTATTTGTTTGTGAACCTGAACACGAACTGATCACAATCATTTTTTTATTTTTATGTTCGTGTTTGGGATCCGAACCAAACATCGGGATATTTGCTAATCACTTCCAACCAGCTGTTGCAAAACTACAATTCCCATCAAAGCATTGGTATGCTGTCACAGCATGACATAATGCTGGAAAAAGTGCACTGTGCGGACTGGCACAGTGTAGGGCTGATTATTTACACAGTACCCTACTAAAGATGACACATATAAGACGAGCAAGTTGCTGATACACTGGGGTTTCAAGATGCTATGTGAGCAGAAATGGTGTGTGTGTGTGTGTGTGTGTGAGAAATTACTCTGCAGTACTGTGGTCGCACAGGAGTAGTTACCCTGATATTTGCACAAGGGACAGCTAGTGTGACCTTTATGGGTGTTTGGAAATTAAGACCAGTACGATCATTTGGAGCAGGAGGTAGCTTGCAGTTACATGGCCCAGACACATTCCTCCATGATTTGTCCTGATCTAGCTGTTACCAGAGACAGAGTAACCCTAACAATAGGCAGTGGGCAGCAGATTGTGGGGATGTGAATCACCTAGTGGCAAAAACTTTAGGGCTTTTTGGAGAGTGATAAAAAGTAATTTTTGGTAAAAGAAGTGGTTTACAAATATGGTAGAATCACATAGGCTGGAGGGAAATTAATTTGAGCCTGCACAATGCAAAGCTGATATCACATAATCACTCAGTATTAAAAACACAAAAACAACACACACACATACAGCCGAGTTTTATAAAATACTTTTTAAAGAAAAAAATTACACTGTTCCTTAACTGAAACCCTTGATGTCATAGAGACATGTTAAAAGTTTTGATCGGTCAGGGTCTGGTTGTTCAGATCTCCATCGATCGCTAGAACAAGCAAGGAGACACACTTGGCTGAGCACTTTTCTCCTTGACTCTTTGCTCCATATCCTGCTGCAAGATAGAGACAGCAGTGGGCCGGAGAGAGATGCACTCAGTCGTGCACTTCTACTGATTCATTCTAGTGATCGGTGGAGGTCTGAACTTTTGACTTGTCCAAATTACAGTACCTCTTTAGGCTCCTCACACGTTAGATAAATGTCGGCTGATTTTGTCAAGACCAGCCGACCGTCTAATGGCTTCCTCCCCTTTCTTCATCGAGAACACTTTCAAGCTTGGCCGAGCCTAGCATGCATACATATGGTAGGACCAGTAGAGACATTTGAAGGTGCATTTAGCTAACATCTATCTAATATGTAAGGCCAAATTTAGGTAGGTAGACACAACCTGTTCATTTTTTGTTTCTATTCACTCAAAGTAGGTATAAACCAATTTTCCTCAACCGGTGGCCATCTAGCCTCCTGGATTTGGCCCCAAGCTGGTGACCACCCTAAATGGTGTCCTTGTCATAACAGTAATATACTTGTACCTACTTTCATTTTTTATGCACACCCCCATTCCCTTTTTATAATCCTGCTTTATATATATATATATATATATATATATATATATAGTTCTGCTAGGCGACCAGGTCTTCCAGAACATCATCTTTTTTTCGATAGGAGTCCTTAAGGTATCTAGAACAGTGAGGGTTAAAATATGACAACTATATAGAGTCCATGCAATCTATTTTTTCTCAGTTACTTAATATGTTATATGATCTCGGGCCTCTAGAGTAATGGTTTAGCGGGAACGTTGTGGCATGTGATGGAGAATTATAGAATACAGACATTTGTCACACAGGAAGCGATTTTTTTCTTCCTCCAGATGTGCGCATTTGGGAGCAATATATTTTTAATCTGTATTGTAGGAGAATTGTCCGTCACAGTCCAGTCCACGCAGAAACCAGCCGGAGCATAACACATCAACTACATGCTACGTACTGCATTACATCTTGTCTAGAGAACATAATAAGGATCCAAAACAGCTGATGGCTCCTTGCCAATGCTAACTTGGCCATCAGTTATGCCATTACCCTATTTTTTATTAAATTTTCACTTTACGTAACAATGCATTATGGATTCTAAAACTAGAAGTCTGCTATTTCCTCTAACTGGATCGTGAAAGGATGCAAAATTTCATTACACCCGACTTAATAGCCCCCTTTTGGCTTGAGACATCTATTGGGATGCCTACTGGAATGTTCATTGATAAATGGAACAACCGTGGATTGAATAGTAGTAGGGATGGACCGAACCTGCCAAGGTTCGGGTTTATACGAACCTGAACTCTCGGCAATGATTCCTGCTGTCTGCCCGCTCCGTGGAGAGGGTGGATACAGCAGGAGGACCGCCTGGAAAACTGGGCAGACAGCGGGAATCTGATGCTGAGCGTTCGGGTTCATACGAACCCGAACCTCGGCAGGTTCGGACCATCCTTAAATAGTAGCATGAACTGGGTGAGAATCCACATGGATGGATATTCCTTAATGAAAGACAGCAGAGTCCCTGTAGCAACCAGCTGATTGGCTCTCTGCTGCAACTAAGACTTCCTGCCCCTGTAGGGCACATGCAGTATAACACGGAAATCAATGATAGTTTATACATGGTTGACTCGATTCCAAGATGGCAGGAGATGTTCTTATAAAGCCGGACGTATGTCATCACTAAAGATGAGCACAACACGAACATGCTTGAGTTTGGCATTTGATTACCGGTGGCTAAAGAAGTTGGATACAGCCCTAGTTTGTCCTGGGAAACATGGATAGAGCCATGGGCCGTAGGCTATATCCATGTTTTCTTGGACTCCGTAGGGTGGCAACCAACTTTTTCAGCCACCGTTATTCAAATGCTGAATGATTAGACTCGAGCATGCTTGAGTTGCGCTCATCTCTAGTCATCAAATCAGTGAAGTGGAACAAGGGATTTTATGTAAGGATAATCCAGAAAACCTAAGGGATTGTGCATTTTTTACCCTGAACCCCTACAAAGAGTTGTGATTGGTAAGATATCGACCACTGAAGACCAAGCTTGGGAAAAGGTGTACTAGAGGCGGGTGATGGGCAATGGTACAAGGAGGGAAGTGGGATGTGATATTACACATGGATAAAAATATCACTAATAAGAGAGTCGTCTCTCCATGTATTTTGTGTATCATGTTGATATCTGATCAGTCTTAGGCCGCATTCCCACATTTACTGTACGACACCCCATGCAGCCAAAACCAGACCCTCATGCGATAACCAATAGGCATATGGCTAATAATCCTGGTAACTGCAAACGACCACCGGGGAAGAAATGGGAGCCTGGTTTCGGCCACATGCATTTCTCTACATGTAGAAACATTGTCTGGATCGCGTTTTTCATGGTTTTTAACTGCTTAAACATAAACAAATTTCCACAGTGAATCAATGATTAGAGCCGTCTGCATATTGTCTGACGGAATTCCCATCACAGGATTGGTGGATTGGTAGGTAATAGCTCCAGGTGTCATATTTAACACCGCCACACCAGACCCTAACAATACTGCCATACTGTGACTGGATAACACCGCCATACTGGACCTAACCAATACCACCATACTACGACTGAATAACACCACCATACTGGACCTGACCAATACTGCCATACTGTGACTGGATAACACTGCCATACTGGACCTGACCAATACCACCCAAAAGACACCAAATTTACTGGCAAGTCTTAATGGGAGGTGGGAGACTTTAAAAAGTTGTTACCTTCCCCCTGCTCTCTGGTGCTGCCCCCCTACAAGGTGCTGCCCTAGACACTGGACCACGGGTGCCTAGTGGTAAATACGACCTGGGTGAGTCATAATATGCTAAAACTTGAAGGTTGTTTCTAACGGGATTAATGGGATCGCAAGTACAACTAAAAAAACATCCAGCATTATTCATGACTCAAGGATCATAAGACTTTTTCTGGTTTCACCTCTAGGATACTTCAATCTAAGGGCCCTATTCCACCGGACGATTACCGTTCAGATTATCGTTACATCGTTCGAATCTAAACAATAATCGTTCGGTTGAAATGCAGTTAACGATTAACGACCGAATGAGAAATCGTTGATCGCTTTATAAGACCTGAACCAATTTTTATCGTTGCTCGTTCGCAAAACGTTCGCAAATCGTTCGCATTGAATAAGACATCGTTCGGTCGTTCGCAATAGATACGAATGCAATAGTGAAGAAATAGCGAAGAAGAAACGATCGCAATTACAATCATAAATAACGATTATCGTTCCATGGAAATGAGTGAACGTTTTCAGGTCTTTCGCAATAGCGGTCGTTTGACATCGTTAATAGTTAACGATTATGCAAACGATAATCGTCTGGTGGAATAGGGCCCAAAGCCAACTTTCTAATCTTCAACAATCTATAGTTGTCTTCCGCCATGTAGGATCGATTCCATTGTGATAGCCTGTTACAGTATCTCCTTGTTTTGTGGAAATTGGTGAATTACTTGGACCTTTCCTTCTAAGGTCTTCAAAGATTTGTATTAATATGTGGTCTAACCCCTGGCAACACCTTTGACCTTACTTTTAATCCCAGGGCTTCAACATTGCTTAGCTGCCTAATAGCTCAATCCAAGGGAAACTGAGATTGGGAACTTATTTTCACTTGTCAAAGGACGCCTGTCATGTTGAAGGTTGTAGTGCCTTAGGTCCAATGAAATGTCACAGTGTATTACACGCACAGATGTTCTTTCCCAGAAGCAACCTTCTCTCCATTCATTTGATGTTATCAGCTGAAGCTACAGGTCTGGGTTTAGATCATATCTCTTCTTCAGGTTGTATGAATGTAGCCCTAACATTAGAGGTGACGCCTCATATTAGGAAGTTCATTTGGAAGATAAAGGTCAACAAGGGCTAGGTCAATGAGATTCTTGGGTTTCCGTCTTATGCTGCAGGCTACTTGGAAATTATAAGATGAGAACAATGAACCAAAGCAGATGGATTTATGGCATTTGTATAGCACTGACTTGAAGATGAGGGGCCCCAAATCTTCAACCTTATTGGCCTCTTAGCCTCCTGAGCTCTGATGCCCCCCATAGTTTTACACCCCTGGCCCTGCCATATTCTAAAACATTAAACATGTAAATGGGTTTCCTCGTGTTATACTGCCCTCTTTTTTATGTTCCTCCAGGCCTTTTTCAATGGCCCTCTGCCAACCATTGTTCTTCCCCTGTTGTACCCCAGGAAAACCACATTTGTTCCGGTATGTCCAAACTTGTCTTTTTTCTCTGTTCCAGATGGTGGGAGTGGCTGTCTCTACTTGGTTGTGCACTCCACCCATCCCACCCAGGTGATGTAATTACTTTTGCCGGTATAAGATGGATATTACATGCCCAGAACCTAGGCTTATTACATGCCATGGAGAGGCCATACTACAGTCTAGAGTCTGCCCTGAGCATGAGGCTACTTTATCGTGGTGGGGTGGTTTACACTGTTTGCAAATGGTAACCAAGAGTCTCATTATTTTTGTGGGAATTTTTTTTGTAGCAGTTGGGGGGAGGGGGGGTTCTTTTACCTATTTTCATGTCTGTAGTGGGTCTGTATCTTGCCATTGCGGTGAGCTGTTGCATTTTTCTGTGTTTTTGTGGGCAGTCTGGTACTTACCTCGATCGGCAATCTGGTCTTAGATTCTGCCTGAGGCTGAAAATATCGATCAATGCCATTGAAGGATGCGTGCACACTATGGAATCGTGACGGAGAACCCACTCCGGATTCCGCAGCTCGCACCCACTCGCTCACTCTGGTGACCGCACGTGTCATAGACTCCATTCTATGCGCGGGCGGATTCCGCCATCAGAATATGCCTGTGCATGGAATGGATGCTATGACACAAGTGAAGACGTGCGGTCACCAGAGTGGGTGCGAGCTGCGGAATCCGCAATGGGTTTTCCCCGTCTGATTGGAGGATCACTGAGGGACAGGAGGGGTGAGTTACTAATGGTTTATAAAAAAAAATTCAAAAGATACATGTCTTTTTTTTTTTAAATAATTTTTTAAAATAATTTTCCTACGTCATAAAAGGGACACAACACAAAAGCAACAAAGAATAAAAAATATTATACTGTTCACATTAGTTGAGTTTTTTTTTTTTTTCTTACTTGGAAAAATTCCTTTGAACCAGAACTTAGAATTAATTTGGACAAATATTTAAGTTACCTAATGTGGACAAGTCCTTCAAGCATGAAAAAGAAAAAAAAAAAAAAGGAAAAACTGGAAACGAATTTCCTGTCATTTGTCTCTTGTGATCCTAAGCCATCAATGTTTACAAAAATATAATCCCCCATCTGGTTTCACATATTTCTGAGAACTGACCCAAGGACCTTGAAACTAACCTCAAAAGGTGTTTTTACCCTGGAGGCACCTGGGTGTGAGGAGAAATTGCCCCTTTGCTGCCCTTATCCGTCGCCTGCTAGAGCTCAGAACTGTTGCTGTTACCGTTTTTCTTTCTCTTCCTTATATTGTCTTGACATCTGTCATAAAATGGCAAGAAATATATATGTCACAGCTGCCAGCGCCATGTGATATACAGTGCTGCCGGTGTCTTTTAACACCTTGATGCCTCCGCTTTCCCTCACCTCATGTTTCACTGTCACCTTCAATCATGTAACGACAGGATACTTGAGGAGATGAAATAGTCTGGGAATGGAAGTGATTCGAGGCTAACGTCGGATGCTAAAAGGGTGTACGCCCCACTGGTGACCCAGCCCTTCGCTGGCGGGCCACGAAAAACATCCATTGATCCACATGACAAAGATTATGCACAGTAAATGGGAAGAAACTAATGATTAGGGATATAAAAATAATCACATGTTACTATATAACAAAATATTATAATTAGAGATGAGGGCAACTCGGGCATGCTCGGGTCCGATTGTTTGTAATTTGATTACCGGCTTCTGAAGACATTAGATGCAGCCCTAAGGTGTCCAGGAAAACATGGATACAGCATATACAGTAGCCTCTGGCTCTATCCATGTTTTCCAAGACTCCCTAGGGCTTCATTCAATGTGTTCCGCCACTGGTAATCAAATGCAGAATGATCAGACTACAGCATGCCCGATTTGCGCTCATCTCTATTTATAATAGCTAGTATACGAACAGGGTACTGAATACTAGAGATGAGCGAACCGGCCGAGGTTCGGGTTCGTATGAACCTGAACTCTCGGCTTCTGATTCCCGCTGTCTGCCCGCTCTGTGAAGAGGGTGGATACAGCCATAGGACCGCCTGGAAAACTGGTATACAGCCTATGGCTATGGCTGTATCCCAGTTTTCCAGGCGGTCCTCAGGCTGTATCCACCCTCTTCACAGAGCGGGCAGACAGCGGGAATCAGAAGCCGAGAGTTCAGGTTCATACGAACCCGAACCTCGGACGGTTCGCTCATCTCTACTGAATACCTGATTTAGTCATGGACTCATAATAAAACTAGCATGACCACCCCAAGGTGAATGTCCTGCACCACTCCAACAGGAGATTGAGCAGACTTTTCTAAAGTTTGGTTCAGACTGATCGCCAATAGGCACAAAAACTCATATGCCATGAGTTCTCCCTCCTCCATGTAATTTAAGTGGTGTCCTAGTATAGGGGGGTCACAGAAACTATGCACAATAGCAAGGACTCCTGTCATTTTCACAGGAGTCCCAGGTTCTATAGAGTAAGTAGCAATGCTCCATGCAATGCTATTTACTGTGTGTCCCATGAAGGTAAGTGGTGATGCTATGCATTACTACTTAGCCCCTTATACATGCTAGGCGAGGCACTCTTCACCTGGGCCAGTGGATGTATCTCCAAATCTGATTCTGGCATTGAATTCAAAACAAATTTGGTAGCCATGTCCAGATAGTCCTCACAAAATAAATATTAGTATTATTAAGTTGCATTTGCTACCTCTCATAAGAGTCTTAAACTGCTTGTGCAGTTGTGCACACATGTGGACTAAAAGGACCCCATGGTGCATGTGTTATTATATCATCTTAGTTTTAGAAAGATATTACTACACTGCGTAATGCTAGGAGGACAGGTTCCCTTGAAACACTCTAGGTAAATCAGTATATTAGAAAGTTGTAGAATTGAATGGTTAAAGAAGCACTGTGTCCATTGCATATGCTAGGGGGCAGGGCATAATCCAGATTACAGGAATATGTCATACACCTTCCCCCTCGGATCCAGCATTTGGTATAACAAAGTGAATGGGTCATATTATGTACATATGGACAATAGGTTTCTACAAGATGGGGTATGGGAAGGATAACCAATCTTTTCATAATGTTTACAATCCAGAGAATGAATAGCTGCAGCACTCACCACTTCCAAGTGTGAACAATGCTTTATTTCAGGGAGAAAAATGGACATAACAGCAAGTAGGGTCCAAAGAGCAACGACTGTTTCACGCTATCCACGCTTCATCTGGCTCTTTGTAAGAGCCAGGTGAAGCGCGGATAGCGTGAAACAGTTGTTCCCAAGTTAATCCTAAAATATTTCATTCAGTTGGGTTTGCTGAGCTGCATGGTTGAATGATACTGAGACGCCTTAGAATGTACGAGCCTTGTCTTCTTGGCATAATCTTTGCAATAACATGTAAAGAGGCTTACATTAGGATAATGCTCAATTTTAAACATATACTAAATAAGTCAGTCTACGATTTATATCCAGCTTTTCCGCTAAGCTCAACAGGATGGTGACTCATAGTCTGACGGTTACTGGAATTTATGGAAATGTATGAAATTGTTTTTTTTTCTTTTTCTTATGCAAATGACATAATAAGGAACGTAATGGCTCCCAATTAACATATTGATTTTATAATGATCTTCTTGTTTTGTTGAATATGAAATATGTTTATACACTATTCATTCATGTATTTTATCTCCTTCTCCGCGACAATAGAATTACGGATCATATCTCTTGTCAGCCTTCCATTGATCATTGTTCCACTTGGAGATTAAAAGAGAACATATACAGTAGTTATAAATGAGCTTCAGGAATTGTGAGTGCAAACCCCATTAAAGAGAACTGGTCCCCTCCCTGGTGGAGTGAGAACTGACCCCGGTTTATTATAGCTTTTCCGCACAGTACTTTGACACTGAACCTGGCAGTCTCTCATAAAAAAACAAACAAAAAAACAAAAACAGTCTTTAATCACTGCTTCCGACACCCAGTAAGTAGGCATTGGGGTGGAGCTCAAGTGACGCTAGTAGTCACGCTGCCTCCGCCCTCTTCTCAGCTGTTCACATTTAATTGCCAGCCTGAACACAGGCCTTTGCATTTGCAAGTTCCCAGCACTTAAGCCCCTATTCCACCGTCCGATGGAGAGCAGCAAACGAGCGCTGTCAGCGTGAGTGCGGAAAGGGCCGCTAGGAGCTGCGGGTGGAGCTGCATAGAGGATAGTGGCTTTCTGCTGTCGCCACTCCTACTCCGGGGAGCGACGGCAGCAGATCAGCTGATCGTTGCCTTCAATTCCATTATCGCTCGTAAAATTGGCCGAATACGGCAAATAATCGTTCCGTGGAATAGGGCCTTTAGGCTGCCAATCAAGTGTGAAGAGGGCTGGGAAGAGGGTGGAGGCAATGTGATTACAAGCTACTGTGTCTCCACCTTAATGCTTTAGTTGCCCTGAGGGCCAATAAAGACGGTTCTTTTTAACTGGAGACAGTTGGGCACAGAGGTGATTGGTTCCCTTTAAGGTCAGCACAGGGGGTCAGTGGTTAGCATTGCTGGGGTTCTAGGTTCAAATTCAATCAAGGACATGATCTGCAAGGAGTTAAAGGAATTGTCTGGGATAAAATTTTATTTTACTATGCTGTCAGGGCTGTGCCGGGAGATGTTAGGGAAATATACTTACCTGCTTCGCTCCACTGCTTTTGCCAGTGCCCAGGCTGCCCGTTCTCCGTTGCTCCATCATCAATTTCAAAACATCTGGTTATGGAAACAGAAGATTCTATACTAAACTTCCGCTGGGAACAACACATCGGAATGTTTTGAAACAGTGGCGGAGTGGGACAGGTAAGTATATGTCCCTGAGATCTCCCAATAATTATAATGATGAGCAGAGATGCCGACCTGTTCAGGTTCGGCAACGTTCTCCGAACCTGAACCCTTGGCATTTGACTAACCGAGGCTGCAGAAGGTGGATGCAGCCCAAGGGAGTCCTGGAAAACATGGATACAGCAATAGGCCCCAGGCTGTATCCATGTTTTCCAGGATTCCCTAGGATGGCATGCAACTTCTGCAGCCATGGGGAATCAAATGTTGAGTGTTCGGGTTCAGAGAACATTGCTGAACCCAAACAATTTGACATCTCCATTCAACACCATTCAAAAAATGACTTCTTCGCCGTTCATCTCTCCCTTATTATGGATGCGTTTCACGCGTGTTTAGGGACATTACATAACACGCCACATTACATAACACGATACATGTGATCTGTTTGTATCATTTTGCAACCCGACCACAGACGCCTCAAACAGCCCATGAAGAAGACGAAAATGCTCCTCCGGCTTCTTTTAGCTGCATTAACTTTGCATGTCTCCGCACGTCCCTGTCTTTTTATAGGACACTCTACGGATTAATATTAGTAGTAGGACTGATACTTTCCCCCCCCTTGCAATCACAGTGGGTTATTCTGAGACCACCCGGTGTGGAATGCATTAGATATAAGCTGCCAAGGCTCGAGAATATCTTGACGCTCAGAAAATGCATTTTACATTTTCTACCCCTGTATTTATGTGCACAGACTCAGGTATAAACCATTTTATAGAGAAAAACTGTGTAATTACAGACCAAAATACAGTGTAGAAAACATTGCTGGTTAATGGCTGCCATTACCGCTTCTGCAGAGGTTTCATCCAGCTTTCCCAGGCTCCTGAACAGCAAACAGTCTATATTGATATCAATTTATATTGATATACTTCACCAGTACATCACTTTTTAAGGCAGGGATGAGGAACCTTCCGCCCTCCAGTTGTTGAAAAACTACAATTCCCATCATGCCTGGACAGCCTTCGGCTGTCCAGGCATGATGGGAGTTGTAGTTTTGCAACAGCTGGAGGGCCAAAGGTTCCCCATCCCTGTTTTAGGCTAAGAATGTGTTTGTCGTCATTTTAGTTATTACTGTTAGGCTATGTTCACACAACGTATGTGTTGTATAAATTATGGTCGTTGTTGCAATTTGCAACAACGGGCGTGATTTATACAACACATATGTTGTATGGGAATGAATGGAATCCTAGCCGGAGCGTATACACATAGGGGGACATGTATCAAGCGCCAAAATCGTATTTTTCGGATGAAAATGCCCATTTGCGAATAATTTTATTCGCAAATGGCCATTTTGAGAATAAAATATTGTCCCAAGATGGTGGTCGGGGTCGATACGAATGCGGTGAGTATAATGCACCACACTTCCGGGGTGGGGGAACACGGGGAAGGGGGCCATTCACATACATAACTCACATTACAAAGTTGTATAACTTTGTAATGTGTGTTATTTTGTGAATAAATGTTTAGTGCCGCACTACCCCTTTAAGAGGGTGTTGTTTTCGTTACTCGACTTTGGATTAGACTAAAAAGGGAAAAAATTATTCAAATCTCAGGTTTTAGAAAGTTATATAGATTTGTAATTTACTTCTATTTAAAAATCCCCAGTCCTCCTTTACAAATGTCAAGTCCTCCAGTACTTATCAGCTGCTTTATGTCCTGCGGGAAGTGGTGTATTCTTTCCAGTCTGACACAGTGCTCTCTGCTGCCACCTCTGTCCATATCAGGAACTGTCCAGAGCAGGAGAGGTTTTCTATGGGGATTTGCTGCTGCTCTGGACAGTTCCTGATATGGACAGAGGTGGCAGCAGAGAGCACTGTGTCAGACTGGAAAGAATACACCACTTCTTTCAGGACATACAGCAGCTGATAAGTACTGAAGGGCTGAACATTTTTAAAGTGAGGTAAATTACAAATCTGTGCGACACCAGTTGATTTAAAAAAAAAATCTTTGGATTACCCCTTTAACTTTACTGAAGATTAGAAAAAACATAGATTTCTTCCAGCGCGCGCTCTCCCATAGAGAAGCAGAGTCAGACTGAGGCAGGAGGAATTCCGCGTCGGAGAGTTCGACGGCACCATAAAGGTGTGTGGTGAATGTTTCATTCATTGCGGAGTAGTTGAGCCCCCTCTTTCGTGATTGATGGGGGTCCTAGCTAATGGACAACATGACATTTGACCGTAAAAGTGTCCTTGTTGCCCATAGCAACCTATCAGAGTATCTATGGGGAAAAAGAAAGCTAAACTCTCATTGGTTGCTATGGGCAACAAGTCCTTTTGTTAAAAGGCAATCAGGGCTGTTGCCTATAGCAACCGATAATCCTGCTTAGACATAAAGGGTTGCTATGGACAGTGTTTCTGTCCGCACAGTGACAGCAGAGCCCGCGCCATCGCACGCCGACAATTCACACCAAGTCCTGATAAGTTAACACCTCACGAAGCTCCCGGGGAGCTATAGAGGAGAATTAGTCCTTCATTTGCAAACCCATTAACAAATTACAGAACGGGGTCACCGAGGGATTTTCCACTGTCACAAAATCCATCTTGGATGTGACCCAAATGAGTGAAGTGTTAGAAGGTGATAAATGATTCATTCAGCCCCTCTGTCTGTTTCCAGGAAAGCTGGGTGAGCGTGGCTGCTATCACACCTTCCATAGGGGCCATCACCCAACTTTCCTAGAAGCCTGAGTGACAAAACAATGGTGAAAAAAAAATACGAAAATTCCAAAATTTGGCACAATTTATGATTTAAAGGGAAAGTGACGAGCCTGATATTTCTTCCTCGGCCAAATAAAAAAAAAAAGATGTCGAAGCCGCTTCTATTCCCTCAATCACCAAATGAGTCTATGGTCCGGGCAGACTAAACCTTATCTAGGACCCTTTAGACACGCTTAGGTGGAAATCCATGTGAATTTCATGTTCCGTCTCATGTTCATCAGCAAGGAGCTCAGTGCAGCCCCTGTAGATTGTATGGATGCCTTGCTGTCACCCCCTTCCTACTCACCCATCAGGTGAGCAGGCCATCTGTAAAAAAACAAACAAAAAAAAAAAACTGCAACTTTTTGCAGACGTACCCCAGGCACAGGATTGAGCAATCCCCATCTTAATGTTTTTTTTTTTTCTAAAGTTTAAGGGGGCATTTACACATGGTCAGTAAATACAGACATTGCGCTACAGAACAGAGTTCGGAGTTCCTGGAATCATCCTTTATTACGATGCCAAGAGCACCAAAACTGTTGAAAATCCTTGCGCTACTGTACTGACATGTGGTGTCAGTACAGTAGCACAAATTTGCGAATTTGCAGCGAGAAATCCGCTGTCGATACGCCCAGTATGTTTGTAGGGTATGTTCACACTGAGTAAATCAGATGGAATTCTGCCTGCCTCAGTGTGCCATAGTCTGTCTATGGGAGAGCGCGAGCTCCTCCGCTGCCATCGCTCTCCGCATACGCTCTCCCATAGCCAGGCTATGCCACACTAAGGCAGGCGGGATTCTACGGCAGAAAGTTCTGCCGCGGAATTTCGCCTGATTTACTCAGTGTGAACATACCCTTCTGCCCCCTCTAGCTGTTGCAAAACTATGGCTCCCAAAATGCTGTAACAATCAGTGGTATTTTCCTGATTACTGAAGATCCAGGCGCTGGTTCCCCATCCGCCTAGAGGAGCATCTTCTAAAGACACTCTAAAGAATACCTATTGACTTTCATTGTGTTCTTTGCCCTACAAATCATAGTCATGTGTCAGGACGGGAGGTTAGGCAAAGTCGGCAGCCACCTAGGGCACCTTTAAGAAGAGGATACAACGCTTCTTGTTGTGAACCACCTGGCCTTACACTGGATGACAGATGTTCACTCTACAAGCAAGAGGCTAATGGAAGAGCAAGGTGAAAGCTGCAGGGGCTGACTGACTCTGTGGCAGATATATGGTAAGGTGGCCGGCTGGTCCTGCTATGGGGACTGGACTTCTATAGAAAGTAAAGGTCCTATTACATGGTCCAACGTTGAGGAGGAAGCGAGTGCCAACTTGTCAGGTCAGCGCTCGCTTCTTCCTCATCTCTTGCTATAACATGCACAGACATCGAGCGAGGAAGAGCGGGGGGCAGCAGGAAGCTGCCAGGGGGGAGGGGGAAGCTGCCAGGGTGGTCCATAGGACCATAGTGCTTCAGCATATTGAAAGATCACAATCAGCTGACATCATGCGTGTCGGCTTAGCATGAGCTTTCATTAAGCCTTATCACACCAAGCGATTATCGGTAGGAATGGTGGGTAATCGGCCAAGTACGGCCAATAATCGCTTTGAGTAATAGGGCCTTAAGGGTCCTTTTACATGTATAGATAAATTGCTTAATCGCTTGTTTAGCGTATGCAAAGTGATTTGCTAAGAAAAGTCGTAAATACGATTGTAAATATGTTCGTCATTGTGTTTGTATCTACAGTATATACAGTGTTCCATATCAGTTTATACTGAAAGACTTGCAAACGACTAACAATGGTTTTGAGTTAAGCTCAAAAGATGCGATCAACGGCATACGAACACATTTTCGTTGGCCGTTTGATCGCTGCCACATTTACACCAGAAAATTAGTGCTTGATTTAGAACGATTTAACAATTTTTTGCACGATAATCAGCCTGTGTAAAAGGCCCTTAAAGGAGAAGTCCATCAATTTATAAAATCTGGCATCTGGCAAGGGCAGGGAGAAAATTGATTAAAAGTACAAACTTACCTCTTCCTGTGCCCGCGGTGAGTGGTGGGACTGGCCTCGAGACCCCCAAGGCAAAAGTTCTGTCCCGGCAGATGGACTGGCCTCTCAGCATCTTGCCCCAGTCACTGACTGGCTTAGTGGCCATTCATTAGCCGGGTCATGATGTGTCAGCTCCAGAGATTCCAGAGTCCCAAGGCCAATCCAGCCACTCACTTAAGGCCCTATTCTACGGAACGATTATCGTCCGTATTCGGACGATATCGGCCGCTACGGACGATAATCGTCCCGTGGAATAGAGCGCAACGATCAGCCGACATTGTTCATGTCGGCTGATCGTTGCAGTCGCTTGTTTTTCAACATGTTGATACACTGATACAGCAACTATCTGCTGCCGTCGCTCCGTTGAGTAGGAGCATCGGCAGCAGACGCTGCTGTATCCTATGGGCTGCCCGGACGATCAGTGATCACCCCCGCAGCTCCCCGCCGTCCCTCCCGCACTCACCCGCTCGCTGCAACTGCGTTGAATAGCAGCGGCAGCGAGCGGGAAACAGGGAGCAAATGAGCGCTGAGAGCACTCGTTTGTTCCTCTAGACGACCCGTGAAATAGGGCCATTAGTACTTGTAAACAATTTCCCCCCCTACCCCTTCTGGCTGCCGGATTTTATAATCTGACAGACTTCTCCTTTAGGGTATGTGCACACTGAGCAATTCTCGAGGGATTGTAGCTGAAAGATTTCTGCTTGAAATTCCTTGCCTATTCTGCTCTGGCAGAATAGGAGCTGAATTTGAGTGGAATTTGAGAAGAATCCAAGGGGATTTGGAGCAGAAATTCAAGCAGAATTCAAGCAGAATTCAAGCCTCATTGACTTCTATAGGATTCCTCTAGCGGAATCCGCCCAAAGAATTGACATGTCAATTCTTTGGGTAGAACGCGGATTCCACCCAGATTCCGGACGAAAATTTACTCTGTGTGCACGGGCAGTCGGAAATCCCATTGCTCTCTATGGAAAGGAGCAATGTTGCATTTAAATGGGCGGAATTCCGCACGGATTCCGCACGCTTTTTGCGGCAGAATCCGCACGGAATTCCGCGAGAATTGCTCAGTGTGCACATATCTTAAGGGTGCCTTAACACCTACCGAATCCGCTGTGGATCCAGTCCCATTCATTTCTATAGAGCACATACTCGCAGTGGGATTAACATCCCGCTTTGAGCACGTGCTTTAACCCCCTGTTGCCCGCAGCCCCGCCGCTGAGATCATACATTACCTGCTCTTGCGACGTGGCTGCATGTCAGGCTCCAGTCGATTGGCTAAGCCTGACATGCAGCCTCGTCGCCAGAGCAGGTAATGTATGATCTCAGTTGCGGGGCTGCGGGCAACAGGGGATTAAAGCACATGCTCAAAGCGGGATGCTAATCCCGCTGCGAGTATGTGCTCTATAGAAATGAATGGGACTGGATCCGCAGCGGATCTCGATGCTTATCCGCAGCATGAGATCTGCTGCGGATCCGGTAGGTGTGAAGGCACCCTTAAGCAGAAAGTATATTGCAACTAGGAAAGGGGTCATATGGGCAAATCAATCAATCAATCATCCGGAATCATGATAGGGTTTATTGATACTGGGGCACATTGTGAATCGCTAACTGTACTTATCAGACACCAGCATGCGCTATGCACCTATATATATATATATATATATATATATATATATATATATATATATATACTTGTGTGCTGACATTAATATACTTTTGCCTGCAAAAAAACTAAGAAAAAAAAACACTTTAATATTTTTAATCAACAACTTACGGAGAGGCTGTCAAGTCGTGCCTGTAATTGAATTGTAAGCCATGATTGATCAAGATAAATTGTGTTGCGGAGAGCAGCGCAGCTATTTTGTAAAAGGGGGGGGGGGGGGGAGAACGTTACGTTCCTTTTATGTTTTTCTATTACGATTTAGGCAAAAACTAGGAAAGGTCACCTGAGCGTGCGCCATTATTCCAGGAACATTCGATTTGCAAACCTCAAGCAATGTATTAAAAAAATAAATAAAAAAAATAAGACGGAGTACAAGTAAATTTGCTGCAAGTTGTGGCGAGGGTTTTTTTTATTCTATTTTTTTTTTCTTTAATAGCTCAGATAACTTCTCCATTGTCACTGCACTCACTGTCAAAACTGCTAAAAGGGTTAGATGTAATTACATCACTACTTGCTCATTTCATCTCAATCTCTATAGCAACATTCAATTGCCTCAGCAGAAATGCAAACTTTAATCAGACGTTCTCTTCTCTCTGTTATCTGGAATCCAGCACAGAGAGAAGTCACAAGTTCCGCATAACCATGAAGTATCTAATGACTTCTTCTGTAAGTCGACGGCTCGTGTCCTACCCAGACACTTAATTAGCTTTCTGGTCATAGAATCGTATACATAGTTTGAACGTTGGATGTAAATACAATTATAGTATAATAGGTTGCAATAGGATCAATACCAGATATTGTAAACCGATCACTGACCAAAGTCTCATCATGAAAGGCAAAACTGTCCATACCACTCTCATAGTCCTACATATCGATACTGTGACTGTTATTATAAGACCACAGAGGAGGGAAATTATATATTAGGCGTATTCTAGGCTATCCTAAGATTTGCTATCTGTGGTGTGCTCTATGAGATGCAGCTTCACAGTGATCCCCCCTGCCTCTTGAGAGTTAGGGTCCTATTACACTTGCCGATCATTTTAGTAAACGAGCGCCAATATGCTAGATCGGAGCTCGTTTACTGGCCCTATTAGACGGCCCAATCATCGGCTAGTAAGGGCTGCATGGACATAGTTAGCAATGTCCATGCTGCCCCTGCCCAAACACCTGACACCTCAGACACTGCAGCCTCTGGGAGCGGAAAGCTGTGGAGCACAGGAGAAAAGTGGAGAGAGGTAGGGTGTTAGGTGTTTGGGGAATTGCCAGCCATCGCCCACACATCGCTATTACACGTAGTGATGTACAATCGGCACCCGACGATATTAGGTCCAAACCTAAACCAACGATCAATTCATTGGCTGATCATTGTCTCTATTACACAGAGCAATAATAGTCCAAATCATCCCGATTTGGACTATTATCCCTCCGTGTAATAGGACCCAGCAATAGCAAGAATTTTACCAGGGAGACAGGCTGAAGCTGCATCACATAGGAATACACTGGGACTCTATAGGGTGAGTTAGGGGACAGCAGTTCTTTGTCACTGATCTAGCACTAGATGCTGAGTGCCGAGATGAGCAATAATCGGCCAAATCGGCCCGATTTGGACTATTATCGCTCCTTGTAATAGGACCCTGGGAGCTAATAGCAAGAATCCTACCGGGGAGACAGGCTGAAGCTGCATCACATAGGAATACATTGGGACTTTATAGGGTGAGTTAGGGGACAGCAGTTCTTTGTCACTGATCTAGCACTTGGTGCTTAGTGCCGAGATGAGACTCCTGCAATGATCAGGCTACTACAGGATAAGCCATTAGCATTGGTTTACAAACAAAAGTCTGATTTGGAGTAATTGGCGTATATATTTCTTATAAACACCAATTTTTTTAAATAAATAGTAATTCTATGATACTAGCGTACATAGGACATGTGGGAAAATCCCATTAACGCAACGTTCCTGAAACTTTTCCTCCAGTTTCTCCGCTGTACAAAGGACTTAGTACTGAGCTGTTCCACTCCATTAACACTGCTACATTGTATTGATTTTCTTCTCTCCCTTACCACTCCTATTTTACAAGGCTTCGTAATGGAACCCAACCCAACTCACGAGGCTTTTGGGCAGGGACCAGCATTAAGTGTAGCCATCAAGTAAGAAAACAAGACAGCGTTTACTCTCCACCCTCTGTCTCCATGCGGTGATAATGTCCACCATAATCTTGTGTAATCACCGCTGTTGGCCAGACACTTCATTGTTGGGATACGATACTTACAAGTGGAAATATTTGCCTCCACAGAACACACCTATAATGGAC